>NW_012109975.1:820653-836358 GCF_000951045.1 Mandrillus leucophaeus | reverse complement strand
ACCAAGATTTATTTTCCAGGATATTACTAATTAGAACCATTTTACATGCAATAGTCCCTTCTAGCACATTTTTTACCCCTTCCTGTTTACACATAACTCTTCTCTTTCATTTTCCTAGTGAACACTTTCCCCCTTGACTTCTTTTAACCCTTTAGAGGGGTTGAATTGGGGGTTGATGAAAGCCTGTTTTGTATGTCTCCCCAAAGACATAATTCATGCCCCCTGTGATATGGATCCACAGGGCAACTAGTTCACCTGGGAGTCAATTGCAATGAACACCTGTAGGAGACTAGGGAAGTGAGACAAGGAAGGGAAGGAGCCAGCAGAGGGTTCAATATCAGTCAAGTTACTACTGTGGGCAACTGGAGCAGGAGTAAATGAGTAACTCAGGGAGCCAGTGTAGGACACTGTTATCGCAATGAAGGGGTAAAACAGAAGTAGAATTTATATGTCAACTCCCCTCAGTCATTGGGAGAGAGCTGCTGTGAAGTGGAGGAGTGGTGAATCCTTCAAAATTTTTGACCACCTGGCAGGTACACAAAGCAATCTTTGGGGCCAGAGAAAGATGTTAGAAAAAAAAATTGGAGGCATTTTGAAGGTAAACAGATGCAGGGTGGACGAAAGGGTGCATTGGGGATACTGATGGTGTCTGCTACAAAGCTAAAACTCAATTTGAAAGAACAAAAGCAAAAAAAGGTTAAAGGAATCAGGAAAGACAGACAGAAAGATGCCAGTCAGAAAAAAGAAAAAAAAAAAGAAAAAAAAAGCTGTGTGATAGAATTTTAGCTGAGCTAATCCATTCCTAATTTCCAGCACAGATCATCCACAAATTATACTGAAATGTTGCTTGTTAAAAAGAAGGCACTACCCCCCACATTTCATGGTTGAAGAAGAATTGAACCCAACTTTTGCACAGTTTCCATAATTTTCCAACTCACACCTGTTTTCTTCAATTTAGACCCATCTCCCTGCCACCTAGCATGCTCATGCCAGGCTCACTTTAACTGCTATGCCTTTTCTCATGCTGTTTAGCCTTCCGGGAATCCTCTCCACATCATGGAAAGCCTTCCCATCTGTAAGATCTACCTCAGACTCTCCTCTGACCAGTGAGGTCCTGTCAACACTCCACACCTCCTGATTGCCCTCTCCTCTTCTCATCTGGCCAATGGTTATGGTGGACAGAAAAATGGCCCCAAAGAGGCACCTGTCCTAATCCCTGAAACCTGTGAACATGTTGCCTACCTTGGCAAAGGGGATTCTACAGATGTGATTAAATTGACATGAGATATTCCTTTTCTCCAAGTGAGCCCAATGTAATCATAAGAGTCTTTAAGAGACGGAAGAGGGAGGGTGAAGATTCAGAGTCAAAGAGAGATCTGAAGAGGCTATACTGCTGGCTTTGAAGATGGAGGAAGAGGCCACAGGCCAAGGGATACAGATGGCCTCTAGATCTCAGAAAAGTCATGGGAACAGATTCTTTCTAGAGCCTGCTGACACCAGTGGAACCTATTTTGGACCTCTGACCTCTAGAGCAGCAAGATAATAAATTTGTCTTGTTTTAAGTAACTATGTTTGTTGTAATTTGTTACAGCAACAAGAAGTAACTAATAAAGTGGTTTTTAAGGCATGCTCCTCAGCATTCTGGATATTTTTAGGGCCTTTCTGCAACAAATTCAACTAGAGAACTCTATATTTTTCAGATTTACCACATAGACTTCTCTATCATATTTCATCTGAAGGAAATATTTGCTCTTAAAAATAGGTGAAATCTTATAACATATCGTAGTTTATGTATTTAATTGTTTTCCTTACATATGACACATTGACTAAGAACATGGATTCAGGAGTTTGGTTGCCTCGACTTAAACCCCAGCTCTGTCACTTACTAGTTGTGTAATCTTGAGCAGATTACTTAACCTCTCTGTGCATGGCTTATTCATCTATAAAATGAAGATAAAATAATATCTACCTCTATTGAATTGGATAGTGTCCTCTCAAAATTCAGATCCTTCCCAGAACCTAAGAATGTGACCCTATTTAGAAACATGGTCATTGCAGATATTATTAGAGTAGATGACATCATTCAATATGATTGGTGTGCTTGTAAGAAAAAGAGAAACACAGGGAGAACGCCATTTGTCAATGGAGGGAAAGGTTGGAGTCATCCATCTACAAGCCAAGGAATACCAAAGACACTCAGCAACACCAAGGTAAGGGAGAGACGTGGAACTGAGTCTCCTCTAGAGGCCTCAGAGAAAGCATGCCCCTGCCAACATCTTGATTTTAGACTTGTGGCCTCCAAAACTGTAAGAAATTTCTATTGTTTTAAGCCACTGTATTTGCGGTACATTGTTAAGGACAGCCCTAGGAAACTAATGCTCTATTTTACAGTTTTTGCAAAGACTACATTTGTTAATAATACGTATAAAGTCCACAGACCAGACCCTGGATATTATTAAAGGATAGTTGTTATTGTTTCATTTCATAAGTATTAACCTTATTATCATTGAATTTAAAAATACAAATTTCAGCCATTTATTGTGTGCCTCCCAGAACTATTTTTAAGCACCTCATGTATTCTGTTACCCAGGATGTTGCTCAGGGTGCCTGAGCTGAAATGATCCTCCGAACTAAGCCTCTGGAGTGGCTGGGACTACAGGTATGCACCATCATACCCAGCTAATTTTTTTTAAATTTTTTATATTTATAGAGACAGTCTTGCTATATTGCTCAGGCTAGTCTTGAACTCCTGACCTTAAGCAATCCTCAGGCCTCAGTCTCTTAAGTGCTGGGATTACAAATGTGAGCCTGAGACTGCTTTCTGTACTTCCTTAGAATTCCCTTCTGTGTGCAGCCTGCTGCATGAAGGGGCCCGGTGGGCACATGTTTGTTTTGAAGAGGTGAGTCCTCTGCATTCTGCTCAGAATCTTTCACAGTCCTGGGTGTTAGACCGAGCAGCAGTTCTCAAAGTAGAGTCTAAAAATCCTTGAGGGTTACCAAAATGGTTTTAGGGATTCCACAACGTCCCTGTCTTTGCCAGTTAAAGTATCTGTGTGCCTGATTGTTTCATATATTTCAACCAAACCAATATATTCCAACAGATTGAATGCAAAAGCAGATGTTTGATTCCAGATGTCTTCCAGTAAGCTAGAGGTTAAAGAGGTTTACAAAATGTAAAACAATGCCACTCTTCTCAGTATATTTTCTTGGTTTTTGAAAATAAAAGTGTTTTTAATAAAAATATTTATATTAAGATATGAGTTTATTATTTTAAATATACTAATACATCTTTTAAATTTTTTGCTTTTATTTCTAATATTATAGCTATAGAGAGCTATATCACACATCAGTATGAGCCCTTGAGGGTACTCAATAATTTTTAAAAGTGTAAAGGGGTTCTGAGACCAAAAAGTTTAAGAAATGCTGGTATAGTGGCTTTAAATTTTGATATTTTATTTATTTTTAATTGCTCAGAAAGCTGGTCTTCACTCACTATGTGGCTTCCATACAAAATTGATGGTATCATCCTTCTGTGGGGTTGATTTGAGCAGTAAGATTCCAGCAAATTGTTTTATGCTTTTTTTAACACTGGCTGAGGTGAGAGTATATATAATTAAATGTGTATTTGTTTCTGTGTATATTTGTGTACACCAATCCTACCACTTAATACACACATTCCAATCGAAACTTGAGGAACGAGCAAGGGTAAAAATAGATGGGTAAAAAAAATATAAGGGTAAAAAAAGATGTATTCAATAAGGATGGATATAAGTTGGGACGTTTAGTTGCAGAGTCACAAAGACAAGTGCCTAAGAGAAATGATGTTGACTACAGAGCTCATGCTCCTTTTATATGAGCAAATAACAGAGAAATTTATTTTGGGATTCTCTGACTTCTTTCCCTCATTTATTGTTATTTTGGGAGGCCATCCAAATTGTCTTTAACTTTTAACTTTATGTATAATCCCAGACCCCAATCAAAACTCTCCAAGTGAGCTTGGCAAAGCTTGAGCCATGGCAAGATTTTCTTCCTTGCTTAAGATGACAGGTAGGAATCCAGAAAAGCCAGATGTGGTATCTGAACCCAATTTTCCTCAGCAAGAAGGCAGCTTCCATAATTCTAAAAGGACTCCAGGATACCTCATGCTAAAGTGTTTATGTCTTACATCCATCTCTGAGTCTTTAGAGGATGCCATTTCTGAGCAACCCAATAAGAGAGCCCACCTGGACCCAGCCAGGCCGCTGAGGAGGCAGCTTCTGAATGCTGGCCAAATTCTGATCATTGTGTTCCAACAGCCTCATTTCCCAATGGCTCAAGATTCCCTTCGAGAAACAAGGACAAGACCCAAGCATATGTTGTTTTGAGAGAAAGTTATTTCGTGCAGATTCCTAATCCCCTCTTCATGAAAAAATGGAATTTATACTTGTTTACCCATCTGTGTTCTTGCCAGAGAAGAGAATTCACACCAGCTCTGTGGAAGGCATTAATCCCTTCACTAAATCCTTGCAGCTATGTTTTCAAAGTGGCCTGAAATATGAACCGATTCTCCCTGTGTATTGCTGCAGTGACCTGAGAACTCTCCTAAGGGAGCTAGATACTAGAAGGCAGGCTGAGCCAGGAACGATCTTCATGCGCAACTGCAAAACTCGTATTTCCCAAATAAGAGCTTTTCTTCGGCTTCCCTAAACCTCTTATTACCTTCCTTTTGGCAAGAGGTGCCCCTCCCCTAAATTAATGGTCTGGGTAATGATGAAGATTATGACAATAATAACAATGACAATGATGATGTTGACAATGATATAATGGGTTTACTAAACCATGGAATATTGTATTTTGTATGCTTTTTTTTTCCAATCACTTTACTATCCTGTAACAATACTCCAGGAAGATTACATAATTATATAGTTACTTTCAGTTACTATAAGCTTATATCTAGGACAGCTGAGTGTATTCAGCTTAATCAGACATCTAATCCACTTCCCTTTTTGCTAGCACCCCTATCTTTATGGACTACTCTCTTTATGCCCCCCCCCGCCGCCGCCACCTTTTCTCTACTGAGGAGAGAGGGAAGTATCCCTCCCCTATCTCACAGAGAAAAACCATGGCCCACCCTACTAAGCTAAAGATCTGCCTAAAGTCTAAAGGTTCTTTTGCCCATATCCTAGTCTTTTGATTATGTCTCTGTCTTATTTATTCACTGCTGGATCCTAGGAACCTAATACAGTACCTGTCACAGAGTAGACAGACAATGGATATTTGTTGAATCAGTGATGGATTGAATGTCCTTGACCAGGGAAGGGATCCTGGGGAATGCAGGAGATTAGCAAAACCAGCCTGGCTGCCCACACTTAGAAAGCCCTAGAAGGAGGATGAGGCCTCCAATTCTTTTCAGCTTCTTTTGGATTATGAGGCTAGTGTCCCATCCCATTTTATTTCATACCTTTTAATCCTCAGTCTTTGGTTAAGTTTCCAATTCTGGGGCATCAGGAATGTTAGGCTGGACATTCTGTTGCAATAACATGCTAAAAACAACTCCTACTATTTGCCCAGCCCATGCTGTGCCCCAGGAACTGTGCAAGTATTACCTTAGTTTCTTACCACCACCCTGAAAGGTAGGGATTATAGTCTCCATTTTCAAATGAAGCAACTAAATCAGAGAGAGTTTAGGAAAGGTGTTCAAGAAACAATCAGGAAGCAGCAGAGTTGAAAAGTTTGAAATAGTCATGTCTCAACTTTTTGTGTATCACTAGTTTTCAAAGTGACTATATGTGGAAATTAAAAGGACCATATAAATTAATGAATACCTTGAAATACATATTTTAACTACCCTTTTTATTTTGTTACTGCTCTCTATACATCTGTGCTACCTTTCATGTCTTAAGTAAAACAACACCAAGTAAATTAATAAATATATATAAACTTCAATACCTTTGAGACACAATTGCTGTATTCATATTCTGCCTCTCTGTCTCTCTTTCTCTCTCTCTCTCTCTCTCTCTCTCTCTCTCTTTTAGTTGAGAAGAATTAGTTTAAACTCAATCCAAGGCTTATATATTAAATTTAGGTATTATTTTTTACATAATCTATGAACTCACCACCTAATAATCCAAGAACTACAGTATCACCTGTTACTAGTATCTACCTATGTGTGTTTCTTCCCTAACCCAACAACACCCTATCAAATTTCAATTCTTCACATGGTACCCCTATCCTCTTTCTTGTAGTAATCATTTCTTTGCCTTTCTTAATTTTGGCTGCATTCTCCAACAATGCAATCAGACAGAATAAGCCTTTCTACCTTTATCTGGTTAGTCTTTGAAACAATGAATTTTTTTGCCTAGTAAATAACTGGGATAGTTAATATTGAGTGTCAACTTGATTGGATTGAAGGATATTTCTGGGTGTGTCTATGAGGGTGTTGTCAAAGAGGATTAATATCTGTGTCAGTGGAGCAGGAGAAACAGATCTACCCTCCATCTGGGTGGGCACAATCTAAGCAGCAGCCAGAATAAAAAGCAGGCAGAAGAACATGAAAAGATTAGACTGGCTTAGCCACCCAGCCTACATCTTTCTCCCACGCTGGATGCTTCCTGCTCTGGAACATCAGACTCCAAGTTCTTCAGCTTTGGAACTCCGACGGTCTTCCTCGCCCCTCGACTTGTAGACAGCCTATTGTGGGACCTCACCTTGTGATCATGTGAGTCAATACTCCTTAACTCCCTTTTATATATACATCTATCCTATAAGTTCTGTTCTCTAGAGAATCCAGACTAATACAATAACTATTTCCAGATTTTTTCCCTGAAACTATACTGTTCTTTAGGATTTAAAAATCACCAAACTTTTTAAACTCCAGCTTGTCTTTCATAAAGAAAAATAATCATAATGACCTAAGCTTGAAATCTTAGTCATCTCTGATTTCACCCCTTTCCTCATATTTTGACTCTATTGGTATGTATTTAGAACATATGTTTATAATCCTGACTTGAAGCAACCTAATGTGGGTCTATTATCTAATTCTACCCAGCTTCAAACTATTTTACTAAGGGATGTTAGGTTACCAATTTCCTAGATAAGCCCAAGGCTGCAAAGACACAGACTTTGGGGACCTGAAGCTGCTTGGTTTCCAGGAGCTATAACTTTTTTAACCATAGGCTCCCTATAAGTGGCCAAAAGAATAATTCAACCTCTGATACACCCAGGGCAGCTGGTGTAACCATAGCACCACACTTAGTAATCAGGCCACTCATGATTATACAAAAAGGCAACTATTTAGAGAAGCAGTTTTGTTCTCCTCACAGTGTCACAGCAGTTAACAGTTTGATAGACTAAGAGTGATTGTTTCATAGACTATCCAAATAATAATAAGCATCCTACTAATATTAATTCTTTTCAGAATCCTTGAGTAATGTTTTCAGCATTATAATTCCTACTATAGGAAAACAACCAGGATTAAGTAACCTTTAATGACTAAGCATTATATAGAATTTAATTAAATTCTTCCCAGGCTGTGGAGTGTTGGGCTAGACAGAGCACTCTCAAAGGCTCACACATTTTTAAGAGTATGTGTCTATCTTAGGCCAGTTTCTCTAAGCAAAATCTGATAGATTTGTTCAGCTGCAAATGATTAGTTGAGGGAATATTCTTAAGAGAAAAATGTTAACAGTGTCAAAGAACCAAATTAGGAAAAGGGACAGACTTGAACAAGGGTCTCAGGTAGTGTCAAGCAGTGGCCTGACCACCCCATCCCCAAGCAGGGGTGGGCTCTAGACAAGACCATATATTGCATCTCTAAGGCAAGGGACCTGGGCTTTTATACCCCCAAAGAGTCCATCATTGACCAAGTTCCAGGGCTTGGAATAGTGGTTATTAACTTCTCAAGCATCTCTGAGTGAAGTGGTTCACTCAGCCAAGGGCAATTTCCCAGAGAAAGTCACAGGTAAATCTATCAGCTCCAGCACTTGCAACAGCCACAGAAGGGTGCACCAGTGGGAGAATAAAATCTGGGGGAGGGGCCAACAGTGTCTACCACCACATCTAATACTCATAAACCTTAAAGTCTTACCTTTTCAGTCCCAGTACCCCAGAAGCTCACTGCATTTTTCCTATAAATCCACCATTCTCCCCCCCAAAAAATGAAGAGAAAAAAAACAGTGAATTCATGACATTGAACAGGGCCATAGTACATTGAGTCACACAGTAGGTGAGTATAAACTTAACTTTCTGAACTATAATAGATATCATGTACCTACCAATAGGATTTGGCCAGAAAGGAACTTTACCTCTGTGGTCTTCTTTCCAAAAACCCATAACCCCAGTCTAATCATGAGAAAAACATCAGACTAATCCTGACTGGGGTCATTCTACAAGACACCTGGCCAACGCTCCTCAAGACTGTAAAGGTAAAGAAAAACAAAGGAAGCCTCAGAAACTGTCACAGACCAGTGGAGACTGGGGAGACACATGACAGCTAAATGCAGTATGGCACTTTGAATTGGACCCTGGAACAACAACAACAAAAAAAGGGAGTTAATAGAAAAACTAGTGAAATCCAAAGAAAGTTAGCAGTTCAGTTAATAGTAATATGTAATGCTGATATCTTAGTTTTGGCAAATATATCACGGTAAATTAAGATGTTAGCCATAGTGAAACTGGGTGTGGGGTATATGGCCATTTTTCGTCCTATCTTTGCAACATTTCTGTGAATCAAAAATTATTCCAAAATGAAAAGTGTTTTAAAAAATATCTAATTAAAACCAACAATAACAAAAGGCAACAGAGAAATTACCTTACTCTTGTCCTCTCATTACATCAGCCTCAGTATTATTTTAATTAAGTAGCGTAAGATTTACACCATGTTCGAAGGGTACTTTGAATCACCTTTATTGCCCTTACTTTGACATCTGACTCAGCTGAGAGAAAAAAGGAAAGAAAAAGAAGGAAGGAAGAGAGGAAGGGAGAAAAGGGGAAAGAAGATGTAGACTCCAAGAGATTTATGCAAATTGGCTGAGGCAGCTGGATGTTAAGATGGCAACAAGAGCAAACTGGGGCCCCAGGGTTTTGGAATGGTCCCCTAATGGTGCCCTAATCCTGTGAACTCTATCTCAGCATTCACACCTCCCCATTCAGGCCTTTATCATGTCACATCTCAACTACTCCCATAGCCTCCCAACTAGTTTCTCTTTCCCCCTCCATCCTGGAGGTACTCACAACCTCTACCATTCCACCGCCTATATCTGACCTGACCTATCTTTCACTAGGGATTCTTTAACTCTAGTCAACTGGGTAAATCTGCACACAGCCCATGATTTCTCAACCCACTGGGCACATTCTCCTCCTGGAATACTCTCCCCACACATTTGTTTAAAAGGCACTTAGAGTTTCATGAAATCTCCCCTCGTCTTCAGAGATGGAAGGGATTTCTTCCTCCTTTAATCTTTTTTAGTGCTTCTAATTATCTTGGTATTTGTCCTATCTCCCTTACTAGATTGTGTACTATTTGAAGACAAGACCACAACTCATCATCTTCCTGTTCCTTTTCTGTGGAATTAGGTCGTGCATTCAGTAAGGCATTAGAAAGATTTATTGACTTGATACGTCCCCCAAAAATTCAATTTAGTTCGGCCAATATTTTTGAATGTCTAATCTATGTAGGTACTTAGAATTGTTCTATGTCTAGATTAGCTCAATTTTTCCAATAATTTTTTCCTTAGACAATGTAATAACTAATGCTTTTATGCACTTCCTCTTGTGCCAGGCCATGTGCTGTACACTTTACATGAATTATCTTATTTGACCTTCACACAAGTCTATAGTATAGATTCTTTAATTACATCCATTTATGAGGTGACTAAAAATAATGGAGATTAAAGCATTTAGCTAAAGTCACTCAAATTTGAGTCTAATTGCCACTATTATGATTTACTGTCAAGTTCTGAATGCGATGACTCTGCAATGTCCTTAGCAGATCAAAGCCTCAATGACTGTATCCTAGCTGAAATGTTAGTTTACTTGCAGAATATTAACAGCTAAATTAATAGATTAAGTTTTATAGGAGATAGACATTAAATTCTGCCTGCAGTGAATAATTATGGAAATTATTTCACTGGAATCATCTAAAAACAGAGCCAATTTCTCTGCTCTTGGGAATATAAGTTGACATAACCTTCCCAGAAAGCAATTTGTCAATACATAGAACAACACTATTTTTAAAGTGCATTACCTTTGGTCCAGCATCTCTACTTCTCAGAGTTTGCCTTAAAGAACCAATTAACAATACATGCAAAGATTTCACCACAAGGTTTTTAGATTAACATTGTTTATGACAACAAAAACTAGTAAATATCTAAATGTCCAACCAGAAAAGACACAGAAACTAAGTTATGCTCACTCCATTCATTCAAAGAAACACCAGGTAGCCATTGAATATTACTGACTGACAGGCATGAAAGTATTTTCTTGATATTTAATTAATCTTTTTGTTTTACTTGGGTTAGTAGCTTTATACAAGGAAATGTGGTTATTTCTGTGGTTTACAATAACTTAATAACTATAATTGTGATCGGTGGCATATACTTAGACATTAGAATTTTAAAAATCCCATACAGTTTTGGAATATATATTAGTATTATTCACAAAAATATAACCTAAAGAAGATTAAACATCATTTTGGCAATCCCATGTACCTAAACACATCAAATAATCCTGTTTACCTCTCTTCTGGATGTTTTCAGAGGCCCTATAATCCATCCAGAAAGCCAGGCATTAGGAAAGACAATTTTGTAACTGAAGTTTGATTTTGGAATTCCAGATTACCATAAATTTTTTATTTTGCCAAAATGATGATTCAGAAATTTTAAAGAAGAAAAACCTTTTATAACCTTAAAAAAACAAAAACATTCTACTCTTTTTACACACCTAACATGTAAAACTGTTTCCAGTAGTCTTAATTGCATGTTACAGTGGTGACTCAGCAATTTTAACTTTAATGTAAAACATGCTAAGTTATGTTCTGATAAGGTCTGACTGTTTACAGCATAGCGAGGGTGTGGACAACTCCACATGTCCAGGACTTACCTAGCTGGTAAGCAGGTAAGTTAAACCATTTTCAAAAGCCAAAGCAGCAGTTTATGACCTTAAAGCATTTAGCAAACCTAATATTTGAACACAATTTAGACCACATGTTAACATTTTGAAGACAATTGTATTTTACCAATAATCTTTAAAACCATCTTTATTTCCAAAAGATTGCTAAAGTTACATGAAGTGAAAAGCATTACACTTTCTACTTTTCTGACAAAATATTTGATTTAAGCTCTTATTATTAATAAACCAATTAATTAAAACTTTACACAGCAGATAAACACTGGCTTTTACTTTATATTTAACCAGTTTGCACAGAAAGAAAGAGGCCAGAGACTGATCGGTAAGAAATTCTTACCCTTTTGCCAGCATGCCAGGCTTCCGGGTTCTCTCTCCCTGAGCAGCCCTGGCGACGCTGCTTGACTATATGCAAACAAATACACTGCCATGAATTAAGAATACTCACAAATACTTAACAAATTTTGGAGAAATTAGGCAAAGAGAGAGAAATATGACTCAAATTCTATTTGTGAGAGTATACTCAACAAATAGACTTAAAGTATCAGGAAGCCTAAAATCCAAAAAGTTAATTAAAGATAAAAAGCTGGTGTGCTCCATTAATCCCTGCAGGCCCAACAAAGGTAGCTTAGGAATTCCACATAAATGGAACGCATAATGACTTGCTAGAAATGCACAGGAACACAGAACTGAATAAAAGCCTTCCACTAGGAACTATAAAAAAAAAATCATGGTTTTATACATATACATACACAAGCAAAGCCAGAGGAGAATACATAGCAGATGAATGAAAACTACGAGCAAAACAAATAAGCGGAAAACCAACCCTAAATTTTCCTATTCAATTTACCCTGGAGGCTACAGTGTTACCTAGGACCGCAGAAAACTCATATAATGAATATTTTATTCCTAATAAACAATTCAATATCCATAAGTTCAGTAATATTATCATACCTCCTGTGCAATTAAGAAATTCACTTTAGGCACATGACCAATAAGTACTCCAGCACTATCCATACAAAACGGTAAACACAGTATGAAGCAATGCAAGCATGTATGTGAAATTTGACTCCACACTACATCCAGATTCATGCTTAACTATATTTAAAAAAGAATTGTCAAACTTCTGATGCATTTTTACAATACTTCTTACTTTAATCAAAACTAAGAACTTTACTATGTAAATATTAGTCAAATGTTTCCAATTTATTGGGTTTTAAGGAATATTTTATTATTTAAATTTTTCCACATCTTTCTCCCCTACTTGATGGTTCCTTACCACATTGTTTCATAAACAACCTTTTCAAATATGTAATTTGAGCCAACTTTTAGATAACTTCTGAATTAGACAAAATTATTCTTTTTCCACAATGCTTTCTGGCACATTTTGTATACAGAATTACGTGTTAACTAGAATTTTATCCTTAGTAACATAAAGCTTCAGTGAATCCCTAAAAAGCAAGAAATTCTGAACTATTAGATATGGGTATTTATACATAAGAACAATTCTACAATTTTAGAAACATATTCCTTCATATTGCAATCCTTTCTTAACTGGAAATGACCCAGATACTAAATGAGCATCAAAAATAACTTTACAGTTTTAATTTACACAAAAAGTTTACCTAAAACAATTATCCTATCACTGTACTTAAGTTTTTACTTTTAACAAGGGAGACATGACATCAACATACGTAAAATGAACATTGGTTTGGTCCAGAAAGGAGGGACAATTTGAGGCAAGGAGGCTTGGGGCCTTTCAGATCAGAGGTGAGAGACAACCCTTGTTTTCTTTTGAGTTTCTGATTAACCTTTCCAAAGGAAGCAATCAGATATGCATTTATCTCAGTGAGACTTTGAATAGAATGGGAGGCAGGCTCACCCCAAGCAGCTCCCAGCGTGAATTAACACTGACATTTTAAAATATCTAACAAAGACAAACATAAAATTCAGACAAAATGTGTGCTGGCAATTCTAAAGGCATTTCTATTTTTATTCCACCAATAATTTTAAAGCTAGCTTGTTTAGTAAAGTGATACTTTAAGTCACATGAACTTGAAAATTGCTTAGACTCATTTACTTAATATATGAGTTCTGTTTTACTTATTACATATTACAATAAGTGTACATACAAATAAACACATCTAGACATGTATACACACCCATAAACAAAGATCTGATAGCTTGGAACCTTAGTCATGAGATAGCAATACAAGCTTGCTAGTTTTACTTTGCCCCCATAGATAATCCAGTGAAGGCTGCGAACCAAAATTTTGGGTAAAGCAGTCTTCACGGCAGTTTCATTTTTAAAGGCCAAACCTCCCCAGACTCAAAAGAGCACTGGGACCAAACCATACCAAAGGAGGGCATCACACGTTAACCAGGCCCCCTGCTTAGAACCACAGCACAAAAGCCTGGATATATATAACACCATTCTACTTTCCCATTAGACAGTAAACTTCAGATTCCAAACAATGCTAGGGTCAAGCAGCATTGCAACTGTGAGAGAACATTCTAAGGAGGGCTTAATACTAGACCTCAGAACCTCTGCCAAGAGCGTCCTCTTGGAGTGGTTGGGGGTTGCAGGACCCACGGAGTGTCCTCCTGTGGGGTCCAGTCTTAGAGTGCCAGATGTCTCTGACCTTAGGTGGGCACCACATGCAGGTTTTCCCCTCCAGAACATGCTGTGAGCTTTATAAGCATAGCCATGAACTGTAATGAGAACTGGATGCTGGGTGGGCCGATTTGTTTCTTAGCCAGTTGAGTATAAGAAGGGAAGAATGTTGCATAAGAAAAGAAGGTTTAAGTTCCCTGAAACATGTGCGAGTTTGCTTGGATCAGGGACCAGGCATGGAAAAGATAAAAAGAAGTCCTTCCCTCTTCGGGCAGGGCAATTATAAACAGCTACTGAAAGACTGAGAAAGAAAGAAAGGAAACAAAAACAACAACAACAACAACACAAAAACACCCAGGTTCCTTAAGTGAACTGGGCCATGGTGGTCGGGCTTCTCCATATGAAAACCCCTTAGTTTCACTGTCCACAGCCAGAAACCTGCAGTTGTTTCCATGTTTAGGCACTGCCCACCACGTGTCCCAGGTTGGAAAGGAAAAGAGAGAGAAAGAGATTCCCCTATATGGAGCAGAAAAGAAAAGGAGAAAGAAGAAGAAAGCCCAAACTTTGCGCTTACCTCTTCCTCCTGGCTGGCTCACCAAAATATGTTAAAGGTGGAGGGTGTCCAGGTTCTTGGCATCTTGAACAAAGAATTAGACAAAATGCACAAAGCAAGGAAGGGATGAAGGGATTTACTGAAATTCATAACGGATTTGTAGCAGCTATAAAAGATGAAAAGAAAGGCTTTCATTTTTGTTTTGTTTTTGAAAAATATATATGCTATTATGATATCATTGTGCTTTTTTCTTTGAACTATTAGTAGGAGAATGATGGCATTCAATTTTGAAACATCAAGTTATCCTGGCACTTGTGAACCCAAAGTGTCTGAGACAGGTCTCAATCAATTTAGAAAGTTTGTTTTGCCAAGGTTAAGGACATGCTCGTGACATAGCCTCAGGAGGTTCTGATGACATGTGCCGAAGGTGATCAGGGTACAACTTGCTTTTATACATTTTAGGAATACATGAGAGGTCAGACAATATGTGTAGGAAGCACAATGGTTTGGTCCGTAAAGGTGGGACAACTCAAAGCAGAACTGGGTGGAGGGCTTCCATGTCATGGGTAGATAAGAGACTAACATGTATTCCTTGGTGTCTTTGATTAGCCTTTCACTGAATACACAATTTACACGTGACAGGAGAATAGAGGAATAGTCACTTATGCTTTAGTCTGGCTCGGTGAATTTGCATTTTTACATAAACACTAGAGCAGAAGGAGCAATCAGATATGCATTTGTCTCAGATGAGCAGAGACGTGACTTCCCCACGTCTGTGAAGATAAGCTATTGGTTTACATCACCAGGTGAATTTCAGCAGAACTGTCTCAGGGTAACGATCTTGAGCCCCACAAGTAATTTCCTTGTGGACAAATTGTGAAAGAGGCATGTAGCTTTAAAAAGAAAAAAAAATCTTTACAGCTATATTATTTAGGAATAAAATGGGAGGCAAGTTTGCCTGATGCAGTTTCCAGCTTGACTTTTCCCTTTGGCTTAGAGGTTTTGGGGTCCTGAGATTTCTTTTCCTTTTACTCACTCATGAAATAAAACCCAAATAATCATGATGTGGCACTAATCCCATTTGAATTGCTTTATTAGGATTTTTTGAGTCAACATTTATAAGTGAGACTGGTCTCTTGTTTTCTTTTCCTGCTAGCCTATTAAAGATATATTTTTTCTTTTTTTAGTATTAAATCAGTGATTTATTTATTTATTTATTTATTTTTTGAGACGGAGTCTTACTCTGTCACCCAGGCTGGAGTGCAGTGGCGTGAACTCAGCTCACTGCAAGCTCTCCCTCCCGGGTTCATGCCATTCTCCTGCCTCAGCCTCCCCAGTAGCTAGGACTACAGGCGCCTGCCACCATGCCTGGCTAATTTTTTGTATTTTTAGTAGAGACGGGGTTTCACTGTGTTAGCCAGGATGGTCTCGATCTCCT
>NW_012109975.1:814821-815908 GCF_000951045.1 Mandrillus leucophaeus | reverse complement strand
ATACGTAAAATGAACATTGGTTTGGTCCAGAAAGGAGGGACAATTTGAGGCAAGGAGGCTTGGGGCCTTTCAGATCAGAGGTGAGAGACAACCCTGTCTCTTATACACATCTAGATGTGTATAAGAGACCACACGTTAACCAGGCCCCCTGCTTAGAACCACAGCACAAAAGCCTGTATATATGCAACTTCATTTTACTTTTCCATTAGACAGTAAACTTCAGATTCCAAACAATGCTAGGGTCAAGCAGCATTGCAACTGTGAGAGAACATTCTAAGGAGGGCTTAATACTAGACCTCAGAACCTCTGCCAAGAGCGTCCTCTTGGAGTGGTTGGGGGTTGCAGGACCCACGGAGTGTCCTCCTGTGGGGTCCAGTCTTAGAGTGCCAGATGTCTCTGACCTTAGGTGGGCACCACATGCAGGTTTTCCCCTCCAGAACATGCTGTGAGCTTTATAAGCATAGCCATGAACTGTAATGAGAACTGGATGCTGGGTGGGCCGATTTGTTTCTTAGCCAGTTGAGTATAAGAAGGGAAGAATGTTGCATAAGAAAAGAAGGTTTAAGTTCCCTGAAACATGTGCGAGTTTGCTTGGATCAGGGACCAGGCATGGAAAAGATAAAAAGAAGTCCTTCCCTCTTCGGGCAGGGCAATTATAAACAGCTACTGAAAGACTGAGAAAGAAAGAAAGGAAACAAAAACAACAACAACAACAACACAAAAACACCCAGGTTCCTTAAGTGAACTGGGCCATGGTGGTCGGGCTTCTCCATATGAAAACCCCTTAGTTTCACTGTCCACAGCCAGAAACCTGCAGTTGTTTCCATGTTTAGGCACTGCCCACCACGTGTCCCAGGTTGGAAAGGAAAAGAGAGAGAAAGAGATTCCCCTATATGGAGCAGAAAAGAAAAGGAGAAAGAAGAAGAAAGCCCAAACTTTGCGCTTACCTCTTCCTCCTGGCTGGCTCACCAAAATATGTTAAAGGTGGAGGGTGTCCAGGTTCTTGGCATCTTGAACAAAGAATTAGACAAAATGCACAAAGCAAGGAAGGGATGAAGGGATTTACTGAAATTCATAACGGATTTGT
>NW_012109975.1:772965-813586 GCF_000951045.1 Mandrillus leucophaeus | reverse complement strand
TGGCTAATTTTTTGTATTTTTAGTAGAGACGGGGTTTCACTGTGTTAGCCAGGATGGTCTCGATCTCCTGACCTCGTGATCCACCCGCCTCGGCCTCCCTAAATCAGTGATTCTTAATTTCAAGAAAGGATTGATTCTCATTTAAGTCATAGAAGCAAGGCCTGAAACAGGGATTCTGTGCAACTGATTTATTGAGGGATTTCTCCCCAGAGAAACCTATAAGACAGGAATGGAAGCAGGATGATGTAACCAAACAGCTTAGCAGCGTAGCCTCAAACCGTGTTTAAATTTTTTTTTCCTCACCCTTTTCTCCTTTCCCTATCCCCCAGTCTCAAGATAAAACCTTGAGAAAAACTGCATGTGTTTTACCTTTCATCTTGAAATACAGCCTCAGAATGAGCTGTGAACTTCCGCTCCCTTTCTTTACCCATTCTGTGCTCATTTATTTACCTAGATGCTTGCTAAGCACACACCATACTCACTTATCTGGTCACGTCATACAAAAATATTTCCTTAGAAGTTTCAGGGGCTAGCTCCTGATACAGACCAACACCTCCAACCTTGATGACGCCAGATGAAACAATAATTCAAGATGAGCCATCGGAGTGGGTCGCACCACCTGACATAGCCTAGCCCCACTGCCTCTCCTGCATTCCAAACCCTCTCTTTAAAAACCCCTGTATTCCCTCCACAAATGGAAGAGTGAAAATTTTTGGAACGAATACACCTACTCCTCCCCTTGCTAGCACAGATAATAAAACTCACTCTCTTTTTATCACATCTCACTCTTGTTATGTTGCCTTCTTTTTTACAAGCGGCGAGCAACCAGACCCTTTTGCCAGTTACAACAGGACAAGGGGAAGAAGTATGTCAAGCTCCAGTTCACGTCGCACTCTAGACTACCCAGTCCCTCAGGTAACTCTAGCACATAAATGGTATCACAGAGCTGTCCCATTTCAAGGCAAGGAAGATGGTTTTATGTACCCTCACTACAGTTAGTCATTTGACGTGGGCTGCCCCAAGAGATATGGTACAAAATCTCAAGTATTTCTGGGTGAAGTAGCTCCCAGAGGCCATAAGCAGTTCTCGGAAACGGGGGCAAGTGTAAGCCATTAGCAGCCAACATTGGCAGCAGTCCAGAGTACACTGGAGCAGTACAGGAGATCTAGGTGGGGCATTTCCTTATTTTTCTGTGCTCTGCAACAATTTAAATATAGTCAGAATAATCTGTCATTTGCAGGACTCAAAGAATTTGCCCATGGAAATGTATGAAATAGATATTTATTGATTGGAAAGATCTTTAATCATTTCCGGCTGTGTCTTTGATAACTGGTCTACTTAGATTTTTTGTTCCTCCTAAGTCAGCTTTGATTGTTTGTATTTTCTTTAGACCACTATCTATGTCATCCAAGTTTCTAAAATTGTGTTATAAAGTTATGCATTGTCAATCATCAGAATTCTTTTGACTTGCTCCTTTAGCCAGACCTGTCCTTCAGTGGCGGCTGCCACTGTATGGTCCCTCTCTCTTTGGCATTTTCTGCCTCCTGAATTGGGGGAGTGCCTGTTCCCTTTGAGAGTGACTTTTTGATTCTTGAAAAGATGGCCACTTGATTCCACTTCTGGAATTCATTTCCAGGTCATTTTCTTTTTTTTCTTCACCAAAGATACCTACTATTTTAGGTATAAAAATTTACATATTCGCTTTCAAGCACACTCACTGTGTTCAGCCCGGAATAAAGTGAGCAGAGAAGAAATGCCCTCTCCCTTAATCTTGGCTAGCAGTGATGCTTGCATGTCAGTGTGTAACGAAATGGAACAAATCCACTGTCTCAGTGTTCACTCTTTCACAAGGCCTTAGTTAGGCTGGACCTGGGGTCAAATACTAGACCCCTAGCTATGCTTAGAGCCTCCTAAGGCTTCATTAATGGAGGCGATGGTCTCTCACTGTCAACTTATCTAAGCTAGAATGACATTTCTCATAATTCCCTTCTTATGTGGCTTAATGTTAGGATGGTCTACTGAGATTTGTAAGAGATTTGGAAGGTGGAAGTGTATCCATAGCAATTTTCTTAAGCTCTAAAGGTGAGTATGGGGCCAGGAGCTGATGCAGCTGATGCACATTGTCACTGATCTGTGGGGCCACCTTGCTGGCAAGGAGCAGCAGTGGGCTTATAGCTCTTTTAGCTCCTTCCACATCTTTCCTTCAGCTTCTCCTAATCCCAGAGCAGATATATTTTCAGCTCCATTGAGAAGGGCATCAGCATCTTCTGCAGGTTGCCCTTGTCTTTGAGATTATATAAAGGGGGAATCCAAACATGGATTCCAGCTCATCGTTGCAGGTTTTAGTTTGCCCTTGGTCTCTGATATTTCATTTCATCTTCCCTTACCAACTGCCATTTTGCAAACACAAAGGTACCATCCTTGGATAGACTGCTTATTAAGTTTCCAAGATTATGTGGGGCCTAATCCCTTGGAATTCACATTTTTATGATTGATCCCTGACTAACACAAATAATCAAGCTCATCAAGCGTGTCTCCTTCTCATTGTAAGATAAATTTTTGTCTGTAAATTTCCTTACAGCCCCTGAAAATACACTTCTCCTGGGCCAACTCATAAATTTGTCAGATGCTGAAACCCATGGTGGGTCCAGTCTAGGATGGAGTTGAGATTTCTTGGCCATGTATATACTGTGTCAACTAAAACTCACAACCCTTTGATGCAGGTATTATTTTTCCAATACTATAGACATAAAAATCATAGCTCACAGGTTAAGTAGTTATCTTAAGGTGACATAGTTAATAAGATAAAAGAGATTTGCGTTCAGGCTCTCTGAATATAGGCAAGCACTATACTTTTTTTTTTTTTTTTTTTTGAGATGGAGTTTTTGCTCTGTTACCCAGGCTGGAGTGTAATGGCCTGATCCTAGCTCA
Organism: Mandrillus leucophaeus; assembly: GCF_000951045.1. Classification (NCBI taxonomy): domain Eukaryota; kingdom Metazoa; phylum Chordata; class Mammalia; order Primates; family Cercopithecidae; genus Mandrillus; species Mandrillus leucophaeus. The sequence goes on along the minus strand of NW_012109975.1, from coordinate 810,655 downwards.
CTGCAACCTCCACCTCCTGGGTTCAAGCAATTCTCCTGCCTCAGCCTCCCAAGTAGCTGGGATTATAGGTATCTGACACCACACCTGGCTAATTTTTGTATTTTTAGTAGAGACAGGGTTTCGCCACGTTAACCAGGCTGGTCTCGAACTCTTGACCTCAGGTGATTCACCTGCCTCGGCCTCCCAAAGTGCTAGGATTACAGGTGTGAGCCACCACACCCAGCCGGCAGGTGCTATACCTTCTATATCATGTGCAGAAGCAGTCAAGACAGAACTCAAAATAAGATAATCAAAAGGAACAGTCCAAAAGTTCAAAGGTCAGAGAGATTTCCCCCACTTCACTCACTTCTTTGAAGTTCCGTACTCCTGCTCTATCTTTCCTCTCAGTCCCCAACATCTCCCTTTCAGCAGTGTGGGCCTCCAATATATCTTAAACTGCAGGCAACCAGAGTTTGGGAAATCTGGCCTAACCATTTCAGGTACTTTTTTGTCCATGATAATGCTAACTGGAGATGATCATGACCACCATTCAACTTCACACAGGCTCTGATTGGTTCCTTGATCCTTATCCATGTTTTTGTTTTTTAAGTTGCACCTTCCTAACCTGACCTTTTGAGCATCATACAGTTTTAGAACAGAATGTGACCTCAGAGATAATTTCAGATACAACCTCTTTTTACAGGTGAGAACACTGAACTCAGAGAGGGGAAGTGACCCTTTCAAGGTCATAACTTGTGATTGACAGTCCATTTAAAGGGGAAACCCACTGTGTGATTATTCTTAGAAGCTGAGGGAAGTGCCAAAGAGTATAGCTGTGGAAGTGATATGGATTTAGTACATTAAAAGATAGATTACCCTACTAAGTTCTGAGAAGAACATCAAATACCTTCAGGCCTGTTACACTGAGCAGAACATTTTGCCATTGTCATACTTTGTTTAATCCCTCTGCCTCTAATGCCCACAAGCAGTCAATTTTTTTTCCAGTGTCACAGCCAGCTATGCTCTAACATTTCAGCAAATTTAAAAGTAATTACTTCAATAATGGATTAGTTGCTCAGTTTAATAATTCTGAAAAAGTACTTGGTTTTTCCATTTGTGGAATAAAAAAACGTTGCATTTCTACATGGCCTATCATTTAGAAGTCCCTAAAAATGTCAGGTCTTTGCTGACAGAGACTAACATTAACAGCAGAAAACAAATAGATGGATGAAACCTGGGTATCTACTATAGGGAAAGAAGGCTGGTGACCAACAGGGAGCAGATTCTACAATTATCTAGTTAAGGAGTAACAGCAAATAAACAAAGCAAATCTGACATCCTGAGGTTCTTCAGACAGAATTGAATGACTAATATCTAATCAGTAGTTTTATAAATCATAGACTCACCCTCTTTACACCAACAAGGTTTTATCTAAGTTCTCAATTTCTGCTAATCCCAGTGAAATTTCTCACTAGTTCTGTTGAGTTCCACCTTAGGCAGAAATTAGGTTTTCCTTCTATCTCTATTCTGCACAGGATTCTCAAGCCCCCTACCCTATCTCTAGAAGGTGTACAAGTATCTAGCATAATTAAATTTCAAATTAAATGTAGGTGATATGCTGGCAGTATATCCATTAACTATGTTCATACTAATGCTGTGAAACAAACTACCCCCAAAATTATAGGCTTAGAACAACAATAATGTGTTCTATGAGTCTGTGAACTGGCTGGGCTCTCTCACTCATTCTGCGGCTCTCTGATCCAGGTGAGGCTCAGCACTCATCACTGCTCCCCATGTTTCTCATCCTTCTCCTAAGACTGGTAGCTAGACATGTTCTTATAGTGATGGCAGAGGCAGAAAAGCAAAAGCAAATATTCTTGAGACCTAGTCCTGGTCTGGACATCATCATTTCTATCTTATTCTCTTGATCAAAGTTAGTTACATGGCCAAAACCAATGTCAAGAGTCAGAGAAGTACTCCTTGCCAACATTGGGTGGGCACTGTAAAGTCACATGGATAAAGACGAGGTAAATAACTGGGACCAATAACACAGTCTACCACAGCAGGGTTATATGGGTTCTATGCCAGAATACTTTCTGCTCTGTTCCTAGTGCTTTGAGATGGAAATTCCTCATTCTAATTCCCACTCTGATGACTTTTTCTATTTCCTCAGCAGTCATTTGAAGTTTCTTTTTATAGTCAGAGGCTATATGAGCATATTTGTTACTTGAATATGTTGCCTGATGCTAAGGGTTGAGCCTCAGTTGAACCTGTCACCCAAATAATGAGCATAGTACCCAATAGGCAGTTTTTCAACCCTTTCCTCCCATCACTTTTGGATTCCCCAGTGCCTATTGTTTTCATATTTATGTCCATGCATACCCGATGTTTAGTACCCCTGATAAGTAAGAATATGCAGTATTTGCTTTTGTCTCTGCTTTAACTCACTTGGGATAATTAGGCTTCTAATTGCATCCATGACATGATTTTGTTCTTTTTTATGGCTGCAAAGAATTCCATAGTATATATGTACCATATTTTCTTTAGCCAGTCCACCTTTGATGAGCACCTAAGTTGATTTCATATCTTTTCTGTTGTGAATAGTGTTGCAATAAACATGGAGTGCAGGTGTTTATTGCACTTTTTAGTAGAATGATATATTTTCCTTTGGGTATATACCCAGTAATGGAATTGCTGAGTTGAATGGTAATTCAATCTTCATTTCTCTGAGAAATCTCCAAAGTCATTTACAATCTCACCAACGATGTTTAAGCATTCCCTTTTCTCTGTAACCTCGCCAACATCTGTCCTTTCTTGACTTTTTAATTATAGCCGTTCTGACTGGTGTGAGATGGCACCTTATTGTGGTTTGATTTGCATCTCTCTGATGATTAGAGATGTTGAGCATTTTTTCATTTTCTTGGGCAATTGTGTGTCTTCTTTTGAGAAGAGGCTATTCATTTCCCCACCTTCTAATGGGGCTGTTTGGTTTTTTCTTGTTAATTTGTTCCTCATAGATTCTGAATATTAGTCTATTGTTGGATACATAGTTTGCAAATATTTTCTCCCATTCTATAGGTTGTCTGTTTACTCTGTTGATAGTTTCTTTTACTGTGCAGAACCTCTCCATTTTAATTAGGTCTGAATTGTCAATTTTTTGTTTCATTGCATTTGCTTTAGAGGACGTGGTCATAAACTTTTTGCTTAGGCCGATGTCCAGAAGGGATTTTCCTAGGATTTTTCTGGGATTTTTTTATAGTTTGAGGTGTCACACTTAACTATTTAATCCATCTTAAATTGATTTTTGTATATAGTGTGGGGTAGAGGTCGAGTTTCATTCTTCTACATATGATTAGCAAGTTTTCTCTGCACTGTTCATTGAATAGGGTGTCTTTTCCTCATTATTTGATTACTTTGTCAAAGATCAGTTGGTTGTAGCTTTACTTCTGGGTTCTCTATTCTGTTTTGTTGGTCTAGGTATCTATTTTTTACCAATATCATGCTGTTTTGGTTATTGTAGCCTTGTAGTATAGTTTGAAATTGGCTAATGTGATGCCTCTGGCTTTGTCATTTTTGCTAAGGATTGCTTTGGCTATTCAGGCTCTTTTTTGGTTCCATATGAATTTTATTTAGAATAGGTTTTTCTATTTCTGTCAAGAATTATGTTGGTTATTTTATAGAAATTGCATTGAATCTGTAGATCATTTTGGGCAGCATGCACATTTTAACGATATTGATTATTCTAACCCATAAGCATGGAGTGCTTTTCCATTTGTTTGTGTCGGCTATGATTTCTTTCAGCAGTGTTTTGTAGTTGTTCTTGTAGATATCTTTCAACTTCTTGGTTATATGTATTCCTAGGTTTTGTGTGTGTGTGTGTGTGTGTGTGTGTGTGTGTGTGTATCTATTGTAAATGGAATTTTGTTCCTGATTTGGTTCTCAGCTTGAACGTTATTGGTGTATAGAAATGCTACTGAGTTTTGTATGTTGACTTTGTATCCTGAAACTGTACTGAAGTCATCAAATCTTTTGATGGAATCTTTAGGGTTTCCTAGATATAGAATCATAGCAACAGTGAAGAGAAATAATTTAACTTCCTCTTTTCCTGTTTGAATGCCTTTTATTTCTTTCTCTTGCCTGATTACTCTGGCTAGGACTTCCAGTACTATGTTGAATACAAGTGGTGAGAGTGGACATCCTTGTCTTATTCCAGTTGTGAGAGAGAACGCCTCCAATTGTTGCTCATTCAGCATGATATTGGTTGTGGATTTGTCATGGATGGCTCTTATTTTGAGGTATATTTCTTTAAATGCATAGTTTGTTGAAGACTTCTATCTGAAACAATGTTGGACTTTATCAAATGCTTTTTCTGTGTCTATTGAGATGATCATATGGTTTTTGTTTTTAATTCTGATTATGTGGTGAATCACATTTTTTTGATTTGCATATATTGAACTAGTCTTGTGTTCCAGAGATAAAGCTCACTTGATCATGGTTTCATCACAACATGATTTTTGATGTGCTGCTGGATTCAGTTTGCTAGTATTTTGTTTAAGATTTTTGTATCTATATTCATCCAGGATATTGGCCTGTAGTTTTATTTTTCTGCTGTGTCTTTGCCAGATTTGGGTATCAGAATGATCCTGGTTTTCTAGAATGAGTTAAGGAGGAGTCCCTCTTCCTTAATCTTTTGGAATAGTTTAAGTCAGATTGGTACCAGCTCTTCTTTGTATGTCTGGTAGAATTTGGCTGTGAATCCATCTGGTCCAGGGATTTTTTTGGTTAGTAGACTTTTTGTTACTGATTCAATTTCTTAACTCATTATTGGTCTGTTCAGGGTTTCTGCTCCATTATGGTTCAATCTTTGGAGGCTGTGTGTTTCCAGGAACATATCTATTTCCTACAGATTTTCTAGTTTGTGTGCATGGAGGGATTCATAATAGTCTCTGAGGAACTTTCATGTTTCTGTGTGGTCAGTTGTAATGTTACCTTTGTCATTTTTTATTGTCCTTTTTTGCATCATCTCTTTTTCTTTGTTAATCTAGCTAATGGTCTATCAATCTTATTTATCCTTTCAAAGAACAAACTTTTTGTTTTGTTGATTCTTTGAATGATATTTTTGGTCTTTATTTCATCTAGTTCTGCTCTGATGTTATTTCTTTCTTTTCTTTTGCTAGCTTTGGGTTTATTTTGTTCTTGTTTTTCTAGTTCCTTTAGGTGCAATATTAAGTTGTTAATTTGAAATCTATCATCTTGACATAGGCATTTGGCACTATAAACTTTCCTCTTAATTCTGCTTTTGCTGCATTTCAGAGGTTTTGGCACCTCACGTCTCTATTTTCATTTATTTCAAAGAATGCTTTCACTTTTGCATTAATTTCATTGTTTACCCAAAAGTCATTCAGGAACAAATTGTTTACTTTCCATGAATTTGTGTGGTTTTGAGGGTTCTTCTTGTTATTGATTTTTATTTTTATTCCACTGTGCTCCAAGAAAATGCTTGTTGTGATTTCAGTTTTTTGGAGTTTGTTGAGACTTTTTTTTTAATGACTGAGCACGTAGTCAATCTTAGAGTATTATCTGTGTGCAGATGAGAAGAATGTATATTCTGTGGTTGTTGGGTGGAGAATTGTGTAGCTATCTATTAGGTCCAATTGGTGAAATGTTGAATTTAAACCATAATTTCTTTGTTAGTTTTCTCCCTTGATGCTGTCTCCAATGCTGTCACTGGAGTGTTGAAGTCTCCCATTATGATTGTGTGACTGCATAAGTCTTTCTTAAGTCTAGTAGTAATTGTTTTATAAATCTGGGTGCTCCAGTGTTGGGTATACACATATTTAGGATAGTTAAATGTTGTTGAATAGAGCCCTTTATCATTATGTAATGCTCTCCTTTGTCCTTTTTTTTTTTACTGTTATTGATTTAAAGTCTGTTTCATCTGATACAAGAATATTCACCTAGGATCTTTTTTGTTTTCTATCTACATGACAGATCTTTCTCTTCCCTTTACTTAAGTCTATGGGTTTCATTACATGTGAAATGGGTCTCTTGAAGACAGCAGAAAGTTGAGTCTTTGTTTTAATCCAATTTGCTACTCTATACCTTTTAAGCAGAGCATTTAAACAATTTATGTTCAAGGTTAATATTAATATGTAAGGTGCTGTTTTTGACATGGTATTGTTATCTAGTTGCTTTGTAGTCTTGATTGTGTAACTGTTTTATAGGGTCTGTGAGACATGTACTTACATGTGCTTTTGTGGTAGCAAGTATCATTCTTTCATTTCCATGTTTAGAATTCCCTTGAGCATCTCATGTAGGGCTGGTCTGGTGATAATAAATTCCCATAGCAATTACTTGGCCGGGAAAGACTTTATTTCTCTTTCATTTATGGAGTGTATTATGGCAAGATATGAAATCCTTGGCTGGAATTTCTTTTCCCTAAGAATGCTGAAAATAAGTCTCCAGTCTCTTCTGGCTTGGGTTTCTGTTGAGAAGTCTGTTGTTTTTCTGATGGGATTCCCTTGATATGTAACATAGCCCTCCTCTCTAGCTGTCTTTAAGATTTTTTTCTTTTGAATTCACCTTGGAAAGTGATTACTATGGACCTTGGGGATGATCATCTTGTATGTATCTCAGAGGAGTTCTCTGGATGTCTTATATCTGCATGTCAACCTCTCTAGTAAGATTGGGGAAATTTTCCTGAATTATATCCTCAAATATGTTTTCCAAGTTGCTTACATTCTCCTCTCTCAGGAATGGCAATGAGTTTTAGATTTGGTTGCTTTACATAATCTCATATTTCTAAGAGGCTTTGTTTGTTGTTTTTAATTCTTTAATTCTTTATTTTTGTCTGACTGGGTTGATGTGAAGGACCAGTCTTTGAGTCCTGAAATTCTTTCTTCTGCTTGGTCTAGTCTGTTATTAAGGCTTCCAACTGTATTTTGAAATTCCTCCAGTAAATTTTTCAATTCCAGTTCTGTTTGGTCCTTTCTTAATATAGCTATATCATGTTTCAAATCTTGGATTGTTTTTCTGGCTTCACTAGATTGGATTTCAACTTTCTCTTGGATCTCACTGAGTTTCGTTCCCATCCATATTTGGGATTCTATATCTATCATTTCAGACATTTCAGTGTGGATAGGATCCATTGGCAGGGAGCTAGTGCAGTCCTTTGGAGGTGATGAAACACTACAGCTTTTTGTATGGCTGGAGTTCCTGCTCTGGTTCCTTCTCATCTGAGGGAGCTAACACTTCTTTTTCTGTTTGAAGTTGCTGTCATTTGGATGGGGCTTTGTATTTTTTATTCTTTCTTCCCTTGAGGGTATGACTGTGGGGTATGCTTTATATACAATTGATTGGCTTTGTTTCTAGATTCTTTCAAAGGGCCAAAGCCCTATATGGGTTCCTTGGTTGCAGATAGGTTCATGCAGTAGGTTTCACAGGTATTGCTTGATTTAGTAAAGTATTTTTGTTTGATGGTATAATTCAGGATGCATTCTAGTAGATAGCACTTAAGAGTAAATTAAACCGACAGGCTGAATTAAACAGATAGGCTGTTACTCAGCTGCACTTGCCCTCAGTGGGACAGCAGTGCCAGAGAAACATGAATAGGGTACTTTATCAGCTCACACTCACTTTTGATGAGGATGGAGCCACTAGAGAATTATGAGAAGCAGCCTGTTTCAGCACATGCTTACCGTGCTCCAGTGGGAGGAGCCACTGCTGCATCTGCAACAGTGCACTAAGGATGGGAAGTAGGGGGTGAGAGATGAATTTCTCTCCAAGTCTGGTCCCAGACCTCCAGCAGTTGCTGCCTGCCAGTATTTCCTTTGTTCCAAGGTGAGGGTTTTGGTGGACTGTGCTCCCTGCATCCCTTAGAAATAGTCCACACTGAGGCTTAGGCCTCCAGAGGATCTAAAACTCCCCTCAGGGACCCACTGATCCCCTGTGCTTGCCAAAGTCAGAGCAAGTTGTGAGGTCTGTATCACTCTTTATCTTTGTTTTTTCACTCTTTATCTTCATTTTTAGTTTTTAGTCTATCCTTTCTCTCCCCTTCTCCCAAAGCAGTCTTACTGAAATCTCTCAGATGGAAAAACCAACTTCATAAGCTTGCTCCTGAAAATTCAAGTTGACATATCTTAAGTCTTCATTTTTTATTCATTAGCTGGGGAGAACAGGGATGCATCTAGATTTAGGTCCAGATGGATTCAAGCTTTGTATCTCTCTTCATCTTACCACCTCTGGTCCTCTCTGTGTGCCATTATTCTTTAGACAGCCTCCTTCCATTAGTAGGCAAGATGGCCACAAAGAGCTCCAAACTAACATCTGACAGGACCAGCACTCCCTCTTCCAAGGTGTGTGCATCAATCCTGGTGACATCTATGATGATAGGCTGTTTATTAGGCATCAAATGTGAGCGAGAGGAAGCCAGAGTAAGCCCAAAGGGTACTTGTGAGGCATTCCTCTGAGACTGCGTAAAATAACATTCAGTTTGAAGAAGTATTCAAATATTAAATTAAGTCATTTAACAGCATTAAAATCTTCAAATTAAAGAAATATTAAAAGTAAGATGAACAAAAGATTAATGGTGACACTTGTTATAAAGTATTACTCTTCAGCTCACCTTTGACACAAGTAAAAGGAGAAATAGAGAACGAAATTTAAGAATCATTAAGTGTATAATCCAGAAAATTCCAAATATCTTACTCTAAGATTAGAACCTTGAGAAAACAAAAAAGTACACACTTGAAAAAGAAGTGAGCTTTTCCCCTACATGTTTCCCTTCCCATTCAGTTAACATGACAATCACATTTTTATATTCTTTAATATTTCTCTATTTCAACTAGTAAAATCAAATTAAAGGTAACCATAATAAAGACAACGTAGTTTTTGTTTCTTCCCAAATTTCCACGTAAAAGTCAACAAAGCAACTAGACGCCAACACTAAAAGCCAAGAACAAAGCTTATAACAAAACTACACGTCAAGGTTTCCCTCAAATACAGCCAGGTTTGACCATTGGAAAGGCAAAGAAAGGAATCACAAGCCAAATAGCTAGGGACATCCCCGATGCTCAGGCTTCCTTTTCTACTCTTGACCAGGAAATTACAAGATGAACTGCAACCTTCTACCAGGTAGGAAGGTATCAAAACCCAATAGGCGGATGTGGAAATGGAGTCATGAGCCAACATAATGAGTCTCCTACTGGCCAAATTTGGGACAGTTTGAGCTTTAGTAAAGATAAGAATTGCAAAGTCGTCAAATGTTTTAAATTCATGAATTAATAATAATAATATCAAAAATTGGTCCTATTCAAAGGATGACAGAAAACAAATTCATTTTTTTGAAAACTGGCAATTAAAGGAAACAAATTAAGGATCCATTTTGCCTTTCCTAGGCAAACTGTACCACTGGGTAACAATTAGTAGATGAAGGAGAAGTATCTTTTTATAAAACAATTCCAACTAATAAATGCAAATAAAATGATAGAATATCACCATTTTACAACACCTAAGTAATTAATAGATCTAGGCATCAATTCCTGCTAAAAAGAGAGAGAATAAATGAGGCCTTATGCACCTAATGATAAAATATATATGTATATATATATAATCTGGAGTCTAGTCAAAGGGTGAAGTTAAGTCTGATAAAATTTCATTCCACTGTAAATTTATAGGAAATACAGAAGGACATAGTTGAACTACACCATGGTTATGCAATCCATAACATTCAGACTGCAAAATTCTACAGGTCAAATGACAGGTTTTTCAGCAGTTAAGTTGCAAGGAAAAAAAAAAAGATGAAAGGTGAATCTCCAGATTTAAAAAGAGACTTAAAAAATTTTTTTAATGTAATGAGAAAACTCAAACTATTATGTTAAGGAATGAATATTTGGGATATAAAACCATTAAGAAATGCAAGAAAGTTTTATTCAAAAGTTGTCAGTGTTTACTTTTGGAAAGAGAGAGGGCCTATGATTGGAAAAAGGCACATAGAAGCTTCCTGGGGTGTTGGCAACATTCTTTGCTGACCTGGGCAGTGGTTTTATGGGTGTTCACCTTATAATAATTCACTGAGCTATAGATTTGTCTTCTGTGGTTGATTTTATCTACTTTTTTAAATAATAAAACGGTGAACCAATTAGTAAAACAACGAAGGTCAGTAAGTAGAAATGGAAAGTAAACTAGTAAAGTCAAATTAAATTCAAAGTCATCTTTTAACTGGAAGACAAATGTCAATGATCTTACAGCAAGAAAAAAGAAAAAGAGGAGACAGCATGTCAGACATTGGCAAAAATAATACCCTAGAGACAGCAAAGCATTAGAGAGGAAGTTGCCAACCAGAATTCAACATTCTAATCTCCAAACAAACACAAAGAAAGTAGTAATATAGGTACTTTTTAAAATAAATTTTCAATGAATTTAATCAAAAAGTTGAAGATTTCCCCCTTACTGTACATACCTGTATTCATAAAATGGGAAATAAAGTCCACTAAATGGAAATGTCCTTTGTCACCAGTTTTTCTGGAACAGCTCTGTTGTGGGAGGGCTGCAATGCATTTATCAGCCCTCTTACAGATGCCTCTCAAACTCTGCAATAAGCCATTCCTGATAGTGAGAATAGTGACTCTTTAGTGAATCGATTTAAACTAAGTAACAAAAATCAGCAATTCAATTTGTCCATCCTGTGACCCATCAGGGTAGAAGGGGTTTACATCTCACCCTTCTTGAAATAATTTGCTCTTATCTCAGGTCAGCCAAAAAGGATGAAATTTGAGCTCTTGCCTCAGTGCGGGTTATAGTAGCCCTATTCAGTTTTCCTACCAAAAATCCTCTAAAAGTACAAGCTGAGAAGTTTAGAGACCATGCTAATTGTGATGTAATTAATGGAGACCTTTCTTTGCCCATCCTAGTATCCGTACCCTTTTCCATCTAACTGGGCAGTTCTTTCCACCCAAGCAAAATGTATATTCCCTCCATCTTTACACTGGTCTTGGCCATAAGAATGGCCAGGAACAAATTGTGGGGAAGAGTAACAATGTGCCAAATGCAAGCCTGCACCTTAAAAGAATCATATATCTCCTTTTCGCTTCCTGTACTTCTGCCATTAACATGAGAAGAGTTCCCCCAGGTGGCTGCTGTCACCTTAGCCTGGGACTTTGTTACATAGCAATAACTAACTGATACACAAATAATGCCAGTGCAACATATGACTAATTTCTCCTTCTTTAGAATTGCAGCCTTGGCATGACTTGTACCACAACTGAAAATCAAAAGTGTGTCATTTTCCACATCATGTACTGCCTATTTTACCATGTCAAATTTACCCTCACCTCTCTATTGCAGACTGAAGGAAAGGATAATGCAACCTGGTCTTGAGCAATAAAATTCATGTGTGTTCATTTTAACCCTCATTCCTGGCCTCACCCTTTATTCTTTTTCTCTTGTCCTAATTGTGCAATTTTATAATTCTGTCTCCCGCATGGCCTGTTGAGTGTAGTACATGCTATTCCCCACATTGTCTTTTGCCTCTCTTCCTAGACAAGAGTTGGGAGCAGGGTGGAGAAAAGAGAGAAAAAGGAAGAGAAAGTCTTTTGCCATTCATATTCCATTTCAAATTGCATTCCACCTGCAGTCCACTTTGTCATTTTTCAACCATCCTCTTACCTGCGATTCATTTTTGCATGTTTTGTCATTCTCAATTTTGCAATTTCAAGACACTACAGAAAAACGTATCAGGCAATAAAAAAGATTCACATAAGGAAAAAAGCAATCCTGTGTTCCTCAACCAGATGTCCACATTGCAAGGCAGTGAAATTTCCAACAATCCTTCTGGAGACAAACACACTGACACAAAAAGACATCCAGCTGGAACTCCTTTGCTGTCAGATGCCTACATTTCTACCTTCATTGTGGAAGTGTGGGACTCTTCCCCAGGAAAAGGCTCTCGTCAAAGAGAGCTGAGCCATCCAGCATCACCACCCAAAAAGAGAGTGGCCGTAGTGACAGGTGCCACCTTCCCTTAGAAATTTCCCTTCTCACCTTTTTTTCTGGTTGAATTACAGCCTGGTAGCTACCTTGGCTGGACTTCACATACCTGGTGCTCCAGAGCAGTGAAATCTCATGCATGGAACATCCCATATCTTTGATTCAAGGAATTCTTTGGATGATCACTTACTCACAAAGACTAAACAAAAAAAAATTGTATGACTATATTATCAATTTAGGACACTCCAAAGTACCCTTATACGTCATTGTCTTTAAATCTACCATTCAATGACCACAGAAATGCTTACTGAGGAAAGGCAACTGAACATTAATTGGGTGCCCACTATTTCTTCAGTACTTCGTATATCTTGTTTAATTTCATTCTCATCACATCCCTGTAAAATATGTATTTTTATTCCCATTCTACTGATGAGGAGGATGAAGGTGCAAGGAGATTCCATTAATTTGCTTGAGGTCACATAGTTGGTAAAAGATGAAACTGCTCGTGGGGTGAACAGGACATCTCACCAATTTCACAGAGTTATTATAATAAGAAGATGCATGATTTTATACAATATCATCTGGTACTTAAGTATGCAAGAAATGCTCATGTCCTCTTCCTCATTCCCCACCCCTACTTAACATGTAGGACTCTATTCATTCACCCACTCATTCATTTTTTCAACAAACTCATACTGAGGATCTTCTCTGTCAGAAACTGTGTCAAGCACCAGGAGGCCCTGCCCTCAATGATAGATACAGAGATAAAAAGGATTTACTCTCCAGGTTACACACAATATACTAAGTCGCTTTTCAGGAGGGCTTCTTGATTAATATGAGCTTAACTCTAAATATTGACAGTGTCATCTGTCAGACCATTTTCCCACCCAGGTTTCCTGGTTACTCCAATGTGGGGGTCAACCCCAGCTTTCTTTTCTTAGGCTGAAACGAGTTGTAATTTCCCCTGGGGAGAAGGTGAATGTGTATTTGGTAGAAGAGTGGAAGGTCTCCAGTCAAGTTCTCCAGTCTTCTGCTCATTATGTCATATTGACATGGAACTGTTTAATTTTAATTTATATCTTGTCTACAATAGTGTTAATGGGATAAAATCAAGTCAGATATTAGTTCAAATCAGGGTCTAGTTAATTCCTAATTAGCTTATCATGGTTGCTGTGTGTATAAAAGGCAGACCCTAATGGCGATCACTTAAACTTCACTTTGTCTCACTTTCAGTTATTTAGATCCTTCTATTTTCCACTCCATAGCAAATTCTGCTAAAGCTCAGCATGGGCACTGGACCAGCAGGCAGATTTTAGCTGCTCAGGTTATGTTGCTGATGTCCTGCAACTGCAGGATACCCAACCCACCTCCAGCACCAGGCTGTACTCATGCCCCTTTCTCTCCCATACTTTGACAAGGCAGCCCTCTGATTCAACACTACTCTGCCACTATCTCAGGCTTACATTGATCTCCCATACATTCACTCATTCATTCAAGTAACAAGTAACAACTTTGTCACTATCCTCATTCAAGTAACAACTCTTTATAGAGCACTCACTTGTTGTCAGCTCTGTGCTAGGGGCTATGAGCAAAAGAGGACACATCCTTGACCTCAGGGAACTTTCGGCACAGTTAGGGAGGCAGATAATTCAACAGGGGCTTGCTAGGCCATGTGACTGTAAATATGCTAAGGAAAATAAAAGTGCTATAAGGGCATGCAAGAGAGGCGCTTAACCCAGTTTAGGGAGAGCTGAGTTGACTTTCTAGAGGAAGTGACATTCTAATCATTCACCTAAAGGATAATTCAGGGTTAACTGAACAAAAGGAATATGCTTGGAGTAGAGGAGCATGAGGAAAAATGGGGAATAGAGAAAATGTCCCATGAAAAGTCCCCAAAGTGAAAGACAGAATGATGCTCTTGAGAAATTTTTTTTAATTATAAGTTCAATATTTTTGAATAGGAATAGAGTGGGCAAGATAACTTCAGAAGGTAAGGAGATTTCTTCAAATTGCCTTGCTCCCCATGACAGCATTTGGGCTTAATTATGAGCCAGGATCCCACCATAGGGCACACTGGAGTGGCATTGCTTATCCGTACCCTACTTTTGGAAGTCTGGTTCATTCCCTCTATCCATATGTTCAAGGCCAGTTCAGGCAGTGGAGATTATTTTTAAAGATCTTAATTGAGGTTTTTATCACTTCTCTGGTAACATAACTGTTATCTCTGCCTCTGTCTTCTCCAAATTCCATCACATTGACCTCACTATCCTCAAAAAACTATATAGTCTAGTGGGATGGATTAGATGTATATACTAGGTAACTCTTATGAAATCAGATACTCATGTTCATTCTCAGGATAATTCCAAGATTAAAGAACACAAAAAAACAAAAAACAGAGTAACACAACTTAGATGAATTTTTAAATAAGTCAAGGTGTTTCTTGACTTAAACACTAAAACTGGAGTGTCTTAAATGCTGAAAACAGTATCCAAAGGCAAAGTATATAGAAAAACTTATTAAATCTCCCTTCTTTACAATCCACTTAACCTCACATGTCACCGCTAATCCAGCACTTCTTTTTTTAAACATTACTCTGACACCCCTGTCCCACCCTTGATTTATAAAGTTTTTTTCTCCAAGAAAAGAACTTCTTCCCCAGATCTGGCACTCATGTTCTCTTTACCTCTCTCTCTTCTTCTGTCTCTCTGGTTTAATTTGTATCTGTTTGGATGCTTTGAACTATAACAGAAAATATGACTAAAAGTGGCTTAAACAGTAAGGATATGTATTATTTGTAAGAGAGATCACTAGCTTTCTAACAAAAGCTTTTCCCCATTTTTGGTTCAGCGATACACTGTGTCTCCCAGCCTCTCTTGAAGTTAGATGAAGTTATCTGTAAATCTATGTGTTCTCTTCAATAGAATATGAGTGGAAGTCATATGTCACTTCCTGGCCTAGCCCATAAAAACCTCCTACATGCATTTTCCCATGCTATTTCTCTTTCCCATGACTTGATGCAAAGGAGAAGGCAGAGCTACAGATGAAAAAACCCTGAATCCCTGAATGATCATGTGGAAAAGAAATATCACCACTGACTTGAATACCACTGACCATTACATGAACAAGAAGTAAGCAATTACCTTAAGCTACTGGATTTAGGGGGTATAAATTTTTTCTAGAAACTTAGTCTACCCTAATATATTATTTCACTATACAAAAGAAAAGAGATAGGGTTAAGTTATTACCTCAATGGTGGATTTTCTACTTGTTCTGCTCTACTATGTTCTCCTCGGTGTGTTGGCAAAATCTCCTACCGTGGGTGCAAGATATCTGTAGCTGTAAGCATAATACCCTCACCCAATATGTACAGAAGCAAAATTAGAAGGAAGATCTATATATCCGTATTTATGTCTATATATGTCTATCTATTTATATCTTTTATAAGAAAGTAAAACTTTCTCTAGGACCCCTCAGCAGATTTCCCCATCTTCTCACTGGCCAAAACTGAGTCTTATGTTCCTTAGTCATTAGTAAAGGAATTGAGAGCACCATGACTAAATAAAGCTAACTATGATTTTCCCCCTATATTAGTTCCGTCTCACACTGCTATAAAGACATACCTGACACTAGGTAATTTATAGAAAAAAGGTTTAATTGGCTTATGGTTCTGTGGACTGTACAGGCTTCTGCTTCTAAGGAGGCTTCAGGAAACTTACAATTATGGTGGAAGGTGAAGGGGAAGCAAGCACATCTTTACACGGTGGCAGGAGAGAGACAGAGAGAAGGGGGACATGCTACACCTTCAGACAACCAGATATTGTGAGAACTCTATCACAAGAACAGCAAGGGGGATGTCCACTGCCATGATCCAACCACCTCACACCAGGCCCCACCTCCAACATTGGGAATAACAACTCAATGTGAGATTTGGGTGGAAATACAGAGCCAAGCCATATTATATCCTAAGACTGGAGAGATACCTCCTTAACTAAGGGCACTGCTACCTACCCAATACCCAAACTGGATCCTGTTAGCAAAGAAGAAAGAAGAAACTGGTGTTACATAGACAATCAGAAATATAGCCCAAACCTCCTTCTTCCAAGTCTCCAAATTCTATATTACGAAGGCCTAATGAAGCAGTCTGTCAACAAGAGGATCCTATTAAGAATTATAAAATGCAGATAGGCAAAGTGTTAAGTTTCTTTAACAGAATGGGGTAATGGACTGGGAAGTCTAATAAATTTGTAATATCTGTTGTGTTATAAATTATAATGCAGGGCTTATACCACTAAATGGTATAGACAGAAACACGGATAAAGGACTACAGAAAATTAAAGGTGAAAAAGAGCCTACAATTGGAAAGATTGAAGGGGTCATTTGGATCAGGCCTTAAGAGATCATCATTACTAAATAGAAATATGAGAATGAAGTTCAAGTGAAAAGAAGAACATAATCAAGTGCACATAAAAGGAAATTCTGAGAAGAGAATGAAGTAGCAGAGAGTTCAAATTTCATGTGTACCAGGAAGGCTGGAGAGCAAGGTTTCTCAAATGCAATATTATCTTGACACTTCAACCAACTGCTTTCCTTTGTACACTCAGAGCTCTTCCTCCAGGAGATTGTGAATCTGAGGCACCTGACTTTGCCCAGATCTTCTCATTTACCTCAGCTCTTCAGACTTTACCAGACAGATAATCCTTGACAACAACCAAACAAACTCACCTCCCATCCCTCTCCCAGACTTAGAGAAAGTTTACTCTACCCTCCATTCCAGCCTAATGTCTGCTATAATTCCTTGAAAAGAGCCCCCTGACCCCTCTTAATTTGATCCTATAACAAAAATGATGTTCACTGCTGATAGTTTTATTTTGCATGCAGCCGCAACTCATTGCCAGCGTTGTACCAAGACCTCTAGCTATATTATTTTACTTCATGTTCATTTCAATATGATGATATTGATATCAACGAATCCATTTTATAGATAAGGAAATGTAAGCTCCAAAAAGTTAAATAATTGGCTTATAATCACAGAGCTAGTACATGGTACAGTCAGGATTCAAAGCCAGTTGTATCTTACTCTAAAGTCAATGATCTTTCCATAACTCCACACTTTATTGATATGATGGCCAAGCTACATTTCATAAAAGGGATTTTCTTTTATTCTAAACTTCTTCAAAGTTTTCAGTGCAGTTCATATATCAGAAGTTCCAGCAGGCAGTACATCATAGAAGACATTTAAAGCAGAGAATAAATAAGAAAAAAAAAAAAAAAAAAAAAAAAAAAAAAAAAAAAAAAAAAAGAAGAGTTTGACAGAGTCTTAGACAAGGACTGTAATGATAGAAGGAACAGAAACCCATTTAAAGAAACTCATTTAAAAATTGAATTGGTTTTAGGATTTCATAAGAATCTCATGGAATCCAGTTGCAAAAAGCAGAGCTTTGGGAATTGGACTATTCCTGGGTAGTTAGTCTTTCCATTTCTCTCTTCCTGAGCTCCTGTGGCCTCTGGGTCCACGTTGGCATTGGTCATATGTTTCATTCTTCTTTTTCTGGAGAAAAACTTCTATGCTTACTCAGATACCTACCTAGGTGGCAGCCTCACTCAGCTTTTGGGTCAATCTGACTTTCAAAATCAACTCCTTAAAAATAACTGACTCTCATCTTTTTTCCAGTGCCCATGCAAAGAAAATACTAACTCCCATCTTGATTAAATATTCTCCCCTAGTCTGTTGCACTGCTGTCCCATGAATCATAGTCCTTCCCTTCTAGAACTTCAGGCAACACAGATTGTATAAGAAGAAGGTTTGGTGGTGGGTATATTGGGAAAGTAGGGAAGAGTTAGTTATGGCGGAAATTAATGTGATGTCTTAGACTCTCCAGAAGGCTACCACTACAGACAATGGCAGAGGGCTCAAACCACTCCAAGTCGTAACTATACCAGGATGGTGTATATTAATATTTATTAGTCTTAGCCACTATTTTTAAGTGCAAGAATACATCTTATGAAAGAAGAATATGGCTTATGAAATATGTTGACAGTGTGTTTTAAAGGATTGAGTCACATAGAACAGGGATCAGCTAACTAAAGCCTATGGCATCCACCTGTTTTTATAAATAAAGGTTTATTGGAACATAGGTATACCCATTAAAGTATGATCTATTGCTGCTTTTACACTGTAATAGCAGAGTTAAATAATTGCAGTAGAGATCCTATGGCCCATAAGGCCTAAAATGTGTACTATCTGTCTCCTTATTAAAAAGTTTGCCAATATACTGTTCTGTATAGGATCACTATTTTCAACAGTTAATTTGCAAAGTCATTTTTAATTTTCTGAAGTACCACATAAAAAAAGGCTTGGGTTTGCTTTTTTCAAAAAAACAAAGAGTCTATTAGAGTTACATAGGTCTTATATAGAAAATGGCCTTTTCAAGCTTAGCATTGTGAGATAAGATAGGTCTGGTCTCAGAAAACATAGAATTCACTAACATATGCCAGTGCTCTTCATTCTTTGCAGTACTTGATGACATATTTTTGGGATTGGAGGTAACAAAAGCTTTCAATTGAAAAATAATATGGCTGGGGGCTGTGGCTCACTCCTGGAATTCCAGCACTTTGGGAGGTCGAGGCAAGCAGATCACCTGAGGCCAGGAATTCAAGACCATCCTGGCCAACACAGTGAAACCCTACAACCATCTCTCCCAGTTCTAATAACTGTCTCAAACTTAAAATGTCCAAAATCAAATTCACAGGCTGCTTTTGTACATTGTGTGTCAGGGGACCCCCAAGACTACACTCTGGCTTGATGACTGACTAGAAGCACTCAACGAAATCAGAAAAGCTCTTATATTCAGACTATGGTTTATCATAGTCAAAGGATATTGATGACAATCAGCAAAGGGAAAAGGTACATGACCTGCTGTGTTAACCTTTTCCTGTGCAACTGGATTCTTCCTGTTTTCCCTGTATATGCCAATAGCAACCACATCTTTCCAGACAATGAAGTCGACCTTGGAATGATTCTTGACTCCTGTTTTTGTCTCCCTTATCCCACATAAAATCTATCAGTAAATTCTGTTAGTTATACCCACATAATTTATGTATATTTTCAACCATTTCTCCCAACCTTGGTCCAGGCTACCATTCTGTATCACCTAGGTTATTACAGTGGCCTCTTACCTAATTCCCATACTTCCATCCTTACTTTACCACAGTCTACTCTCAACACAGCAACCAGAGTAAATCTTTTACAGTGGAAGTCAGGCTAGGTTCCCCCTCTAATAAAACTCTCCACTGCAATCCTATTTCAATGGCCCATGTCAATGTCCCAGAGGCATTCCGCCAATTACACTTCTGACCTTACCTCCTCCTATACTCTACCATGATCATTCCTTATCGAGCCATAGTGGCCACTTCACTATTCTTCAAACGCATGTAGCACGCTCCTGCCTCAGGGCCTTTGGACTTGCTATTTTGTCAGTCTAAAATGCTCTTCCCCAAATAACTGTAATATCGATTCACTAGTCTGTTTCAGGTTTGTGCTCAAATGTCAACATACTGGTGAATTCTACTCTGACCATTGGACGTAGAAGAATATGTCTACCATAACTTGACGTAGCCCCTATCCTGTTTATTTTATGCTACGTACTTATTTAACTATTTTCTTGTTTGTGTATTGCTGTCTATTGTTTATCTAGTTTATAACTAGATATAAACTTCATGAGGGCAAGAATATATTTTTGTTCACTACTGTGGCTTCAGTGTTCAGATAAGTGCCAAGCACGTGGTTTATAAATATCCACGGAATTAATGAATGTGGTTCCCAGACAAGCAGCATCAGCACCACCAGGGAGCTGGTTAGAAATACAGATTCTTCAACTCCATCTCAGGCCTACTGAATCAGAAACTCTTGGAGTGAAGCCCAGCAATCTATATTTAACAAGTCCACCTGGTGATTTTGATGCAAATAAAGCTCGAGACCCACTGCTCTTATTCTTACACCCCTTAGGTACAGATGATAAGGTTGGAGGGGCTCAATTAATCTCTGGGGTGACACACCTGGATTGTAACCACACATATGTCTGTTTCCTGAGGCTGCCCACTCAACCACAATACTGTGATGGTTGCATTCGAGGTTATTTTTCTCTCAAAGAAATTTTCATATTTTCCTCCTTGGAAGAAGGCAACCTGCACAATTTCCTACTCCCAAGGCATAGTAACCTCTTCTAAGCAGTGCCAGAATGAGGCAAAGACTAAGATTTGTCAAAAGCTACCTCCCTGGAGGCGCAGTTGTTTTTTGGAATTCCTGTTTTCCCCCGCAAGACATCCTCTGCACTTTAAATCGAGACAGCAAACCATCTCCACCCACTGGTTCTGCTGGGACAGTTATTCCGACTGCCCTCATTGCCAACTGAGCACATCCACCACTGCAGCCTGGAAACGGATTGTTAAAAGAAACAAATAAAGGGAGCTCTGTGGACTTGAAAGGCCTTGGTGACAAAGCAGACCCACACGCTGGACTCAGTCTGCCCCACCTGTCAACCTGAAATGCTAACTGCAGGACTGGGGGAAGAAGTCCCTCTGAGACTACCTGCAAAACTGGCGTTGGAAAGCAGGAAAGCATCTTCCCTCTGCAGTCCGTGGCCTCCTCACTGCTGGTGGTTAGCAATGCCATATCTTTTAAGGTGCTTAGTCCTTCTTGACTTCCCACGCGCTTCCCTTCCTACTAACTCTCCACGTTTACCTTCAGTAATAGACAGTGCTCCTGGTGAATCTTAGTAGGAAAAGAAGCCTAATTGGCATAGCCTTCCCTCAAGATTCAATAACCATAACGAGGAGGACAAATAAAGTGAATATTCTACCCTGTTGCTCTCACACAAGCCAACTGTTTCATTTCCTCCTTAAAATTCAGTCTCGCTTAGAATGTTTTCTGTCACACCAGGCAATCTCCTGAGGTTTAAAAATGGCAAGAGGAAATTGGCTGCAAAGACCCAGGAACCTAATCTCTTTATTTATCTAAATGCTAATGCCCACAGCCCAGCAGACCAGGAAAGGAGAAGGCAGGTGGGGGAGGGCTGCCATCTGACTACTTGCAAACCTCACCTAGAGGTGGCAAAGCTGCCTCGTCTGCAGCACTGAGCATTGTGGCTACCAACTCAGCATCTGTTTCTGGGAGTGTATCCACAGGAAAAACTTGCAAGAGGAGGCAAGAAAGCCTCAGCACAGTTAAATATCCAGCTGGGGTCCTGGAGGCTCATAGGAAACATCCATTGATCCAGGAACATGCATCCTGCAACCATGAGTCTCAACCAATGAAGCAGTCATAACTGCCTTTTCACCATGGTGTAATTTCTAGAAAAGCAGCAACATAAGAAACGAAATGCAGAATAGAATAGAACAGAATAGAATAGAATGTTAACATAAATAGTGTGGCAAACACTTTAAATATATTAGTTCTTATGTGATGCACTCCAATTTGCCAAGGGTTATTTATTCAAACACGAGAGGCTGAGAACGTGTAGGTAAAAGAGCATTAAGCTTGGATGCTAGCAGATTTGCATTCAAATGTTGCCTCGAAAACTTACTCCTGGCTATTACCTTGAGTAAGTCGATTAAAGTTACTAGGCTTCAGAGTCCAATGTAGAGGACCGCACATTGAACTCCCCTGGGGAATTCGTAAAACACTGAGGTCTTCTGTGATGTAACCTGGTCACTGGAATTTGTTGAAAACTCTCCCAGATGATTCTCATAAGCAGTAGAACGTAAGTGCTACTGACTGTAAAACATGAATGAGTTATAAATGTAAAACCCTGACAGCTCTTGATAAGTGTCCCCACAACCTTTTTTAATGCTTATCGTTACTTCTATCAGAGAAAGAACCCAGAAACAGAGAGTAGAAACACGCTAATCGTCCAGTCGTGTGATGTGCAGCTTATTTACATCTAGGCGAAAACACTGATGGTGTAACTGCTGGCCAAGAGTATTTTGAGGATTATCTGTGGATTTACAATTTTTTAGGTCACCCACCACATCCCATGACAGACAGCAGGCAGTGACTATATTTAGCAATAAGACATGTTAATAAACTTCAAGGTGATGTTGGTGATATAACCATAAAGGATGTAAGAAATTATTATTAGGCCCGTAAGGAATTGAGGATGTGTATTTTACCCTTGTGAGCACAGTGAAGATTCATGCCACTAAAATTAAACATTGAATTAGCTTAAAAAATAAGAAGTTTAAATCCAGTCATGATAACTACGTATTTAACCTATTTCCCAGTTGATATCACCCAATTACAATATTCTTGAGGCTGGGATAACTGCTCCCTAATTAGAGAATTCTAATAGAGCTTAAAGTATTATTCCTGCTCTGACAGCTGACACATGAAATTCTTCATTATCTGTTTTGGCCTACACCAATTCTCAATTCCTCGCTTCTCGGTTCTCTATAAAATTTTGTATTCGTTTTGAAAAATGAAACAAACAAAAAAGATAACATGAACATCCCAGCATTATGTTAGCCTGAGGTCTTCCTAACCTCATGGCTCTCTAACAGACAGACAAATAAAAATGGCAGTGATAACCTGGAACGGTAAGTGGACTCAGCGTCTTCAAAACCCAGCTGTGAATAAGCTAAGTGTCAGAGAGCATTAGTCATACGTTAATTTGAAAATGCAAGGTGTCGTTTACACCGCACTTTAGCAATGTTCAATGCATTTGTTATTTTTAGTCAGAGGAACTAATTTATGCTTGTTAATTGTAAGGAAGCACGTGTTTTAGTTCTCTATGACACAATATCTGTTTAGAATGTGTAGAATATTTTGAGGATGCTCCAGTTTGGTATACTTCATGGATCATACCCCAGGGCTGTGTGTTTCTATATGGTAATGTGCAGGGAAGGGAGGATACGAAGGAAACTCTAGTAGAAATGAGTCCTGAGGATTGATGGGTGAAAAGCTAAGGGCTTTGTGGGTGACTCCGTGAACCAGGATAACACAGAACATGTCCATCTGAGAGCAGACCATAAAATAAAGCAAAGAAGGAAACCAGGCAGTAAATGGCAATCCAGCCAGAGGCCGAGGAACCACAAACAAATTGAAACAAAGGAGCAAGTGGACAAATCCTAAAGGGGATAATAGCAGTAAGGGTGTGCACACACAAGAGCCTAAAACAAATTCTACCCAGTGCCTGCAGAATCAAGGAATTAATCACACGTTTCAGTTCCCCTCGTTCTATATGCAAGTCTTTGAGGACAACCTCTAATGATTCCTGTGGACATGTGCATACATTCTTCCCTTTTCTGGCAATCACAAGCTCAGAAAGGATTGAGAATGGAACGCACTGGAATTTTAGCAGCAACAGATTTATGGAGAACACATATACTAGAACTAAGTGGGTCAGGGGTCCAAGAAGACAGGTTTAGCCCTAACGGCAGGCCCACGGGGGTCAGGTAAACTGTAATAAAAATAATATTTACAGTAATAAGTAATGTGTGACTCAGGAGACTGAAGCAGAAGAATTACTTGAACCTGGGAGACGGAGGTTGCGGTAAGCTGAAATTGCACCATTGCACTCCAGTCTGTTCAACAAGCTTAAAACTCCGACTCAAAAAAATAATAATAATAAAAATAAGTAATGTGTGATGAATATGCACTTAGTACTTTAAATGATTTATTCTTATTTGGCATTCTCAATAACTTTACTAGTAAGTTAAGATTATTTGAGCTACAAAAAACATAACTCTCTACCCAAACTTATTTAACCAGACATTCTTTGTTTTTATATTTTGAGACAGAGTCTTGCTTTGTTGCCCAGGCCAGAGTACAACAGCGTGATCTCAGCTCACTGCAACCTCTGCCTCCCAGGCTCAAGTGATTCTCTCACCACACCCTACTAAGTAGCGGGGATTACAGGCTAATTTTTGTATTTTTGCACCACGATGCCTGGCTAATTTTTGTATTTTCAGTACAGATGGGGTTTCACCATGCTGGCCGGGCTGGTCTTGAACTCCTGGCCTCAAGTGATCTGCCCGCCTCACCCCTCCAAAGTGCTGGGATTACAGGCGTGAGCCACTGTGCCCGGCAAAATTTATCCTCTTAAAAAAGGAAGTCCAGTAGGTCACACTTCAGGATTGGGTTGACTTGGTGCTTTAACCATGTAATCAAATACCTCAGTTTCAATCTGTCCCCATGATCTCTGATGCTCAGTGTTGGCCGTATCCTCCAAGTATAGCAAAATGACTACCGCAGCTTCGGGTTTTCACACCCAGGATCGAGATGGAAAAGGGACTCCTCTGCCCTCTCTTCAGGGTCAAGGAACTGCCCAGCAGACGACTTCCCCGCCCTTCTCAGTGGATATAATTGGGACATGTGTCCATTCTTAAAGCAAAGGGTGTGAGGTTTACTTTGCCTGAGCTTCATGGCTCTATGGAGGAAGGATAGAGGCCTGCATAAAACTAGAATTCAGTTGGATAAAACAACAAAGGAACAGGTACTGGGTAGGCAGGAAACCATGGCCACTGTGTGACAACTATTGTTATCCTCTGAAAAAGAAAAGGAAGGCCAGGGAACACTGAACACACTTCCCAAGGTCACACAGCTGTCAAGGGGCAGGGCCAGGATGCCTTCCCAAAATGTCTGATTTGAAAGCCTACCCCTTATGCCTCTGGCCATACGCCTATGTTGATAAAAGAGGAGGGAAATGTTGAAATCAAAAGAAACTACCCAGGAATATCTGGCAGTTGTCTTGAAAGCAGACATTCAAGATCCTAGAGTGCTTTGGCATTTGGTCCCTTGTCATCGGGACTCTAGCCAGTAGCTGTAACAAAGGGAGCAAAATTCAACCTTCTCAAATAATCAGGCCAAAAATGAGACAGAGAATTAGGATCCCAGACATGCACACAGGCTAAGGCACTGCAGCAGGGTGAGGGTAAGCTCAACAGATCAGAAGACCCTGCTACCTAAGGCCACATGGCTAACTCCAGGCCCTGGGAAGACAGAAGGTGGCCTGAAGTTGTGGGGAGACATAACCCAGGCAGGAGATGAGGCTCAGCCAGCGAATCAGTGAGCCTGGGGAAGCCAGAAGCTGACTGGGGAAGTCAGGGGCTGATTCTGGTTGTGAAGCTCTAGTCAACTTTAAAACTAGCAAAATAGGGGAATCCACAGTCCTAGAAGAACTTTGCAATTCCCTTAGGAGTTGCTAAAATGCAGAATAAGCAACAGACACCCACCTTTCACCACCACAAGCCTCTAATCAGAAATGGACTATTAAATACTTCAAATGTCTACAACTGGAGCAATGGAAACAGAAGTGTAAAAATAATAATAATGATAATAACAAGGTCACAGTGGGATTTTTTTTTCCCAGTAGGGAGGCTGACAATTACTCATACTCTATATCATGTCTAAATTAAAGACATAAAGAAGATTTCCTTCAAGGACATATTCAATACTAAATTTTTAGAACCACCCTTGAAAACACACTGTATTGCACTTCAGGCCCCTACTCGTGTCTGAATATGATCTTTCCTGACTGCTTCTCTTAGACATGAGGACCCTCCTCTAATTCTCTCTGTTCTTGAGAAGGGAATGCCTAAATTAGTCACCTTAATGCAACCTCTGAAAACACAAGGGTGCAGAACCAGAACCATTCTCCAATAATAGTATTCCTATAGAGAACACCTACACATTTCCCCTCTAGGGTGAAATAATTTATATTTAAATCAAAACAAAGCAACGTATGAAGCAGAAAGTTGAGTAAGAGTCTAGCTCATTTAGGCAACAGGGCCCCAGTTCCTCTGTAATTATCTGGACAGTTTGCAAACACCAAGAGTTGGTAGGAGGTGATGTAAACCCTCTGTATATCATGATTTTTTTAAAAAAAGTTTTAAACGAATCTTTGTATTATTCTTCTGCAATTTTCATTCACTCCTATCCTGTCCCTGCCATTCACCCAGCAACAAACACTTTCTGCTCTACATGCTGCCCTCAGGGTAAGGTTGTTACAGCAAAAATGTGTTGAAAAAGAAAAGGTAGTTACACAGCCTGGATTTCCAAGCACACTTCTGAGGTTCTTAGTTTAAAAAAAAAAAAAAAAAAAAGTTGCTTTTAAAAGAAAGGAATTTCTTTGCAAGAACGTGCATATTCAGAGTAGCAAAAGAAAAACATTTTATGATCAATAACAGATTTGGGGATGAAAAGCTGGCTATCCCCATCCCATTCTGAGAGGATTAGAAAGAATAGCTCAGGGAGAGATGTGTGTATCTTGGAGTGGGCAAGGGGACACAGTGAGGAGGTGGGAAGTGGAGAGGCTGGAAGGGACCTTGTGACCAGCAGCAGAGTTAGTGTCACAAAGCTCCTCAGAGTTGGCCTGGTAGAGGAGGTCAGTGGACCA
Organism: Mandrillus leucophaeus; assembly: GCF_000951045.1. Taxonomy (NCBI): domain Eukaryota; kingdom Metazoa; phylum Chordata; class Mammalia; order Primates; family Cercopithecidae; genus Mandrillus; species Mandrillus leucophaeus. The sequence goes on along the minus strand of NW_012109975.1, from coordinate 784,301 downwards.
CACTACCAGCTATCAGGAGCCCAGCCAGTGTCTAGAGATCCTCCACTTGCCAGGGGAGGATGTATCACACTATTACCTCTATCATGTACCAGTTATCCTTCTCAGGTCATCAGTAAACAGGATTCAGCAGCCAGTGATGAGCCTGTTCATTGTCCAGCAAGAGTAACATCATTTGATCCCTCCCCCAATTTGCTCAGTGGTGTCTAAATTACTCCATGGGTCAACTGATACTTGTGAATGGCCCAGGGCAAATGGGAGCCACGTAAGATGCTCCTATCCTCCTGAAGATAGGAGCCTGGATGCCTAGAAAGTTGCTGATGTTGAAGATGGGAAAGACTCTACTAGGATGAATGAACAAACTTGTTTGAGATCCCCTCTTAAGTCCCTCCAGTGATGAAAGATCTTATCTCTTCAACATTGTAGGCTTATAACTTTGGCCTATGTAAGTCAAATCTACGATACCAGTTATAAACCTAAAATGCATCAAATCGCCTTCAATAATATTGTTGTAGGACTTTCTCCTTAGTTCAGCTAAAACCAGGTTCTTGTCACATGACCATGAAAGATTAGGCTCGCAGACACTCTGAAGGGTGAGAAGAGCAGGGTTTATTGGGTAAAAAAGGAAAAAAATGGGAACAGGTACTCCCAGCAAAGCGGGAGTGCTGTTAGTAGGATTCCTGCCTCACAGATTGAATCCCAGGTTCCCACCTCGGATCAGGAAAAGCCAGGCTCCTCCCCCCTGCAAACAGTATGAGCTTCCATGGCTCCACTCCATTCTCCCAGTGCTCAGGCCACTCAGAGTTTCTCCAGGGAATTCTTTACACTTGGCTATCTTAATATAATAATAATTTCCTTCAGCTGCCACAAGTACACACAGATTTTGACCTGAAAGACTGAAAGTTGTTCCATTTCAATATAAGTAGTAATATGGGGACCAAACTTTCCAACTGAATCACTCAGCACACCCCAGCCTCAGAAAATCCCATGACTCCCAAGACCTTTCCTGCCAGTGAGACAATGACTTAACCTCACAGGCCTCATTTCCTCGTCTGTAAAGTAAAGGAGTTGGGCTAGATGGTTTCCACAATAACTGCTGCTATGATTTCCAGATTTCCGGGCTAGACTCCAACAGAAATCTTTCACTTTGATTTATTCTTGTCTCTAGGACTAAAAGCTGTGAAGCTAATTGGCAATCACCAAAAAGATCAAGAACTGCAGAGGAGAAGAAAGCCATCTGCCACTATTAAGGACACAACCAACAGCTGGAGTTCCAGTGACACCGGACATCCCTATTTCCTTGGAAGACCTGGCCACCTCCTAACTGATTGATGAGCCCTATGAGAAACGAAAAAAAACAGGACTATGAGCGAGAGGGGAAAATTCCTTGCCAGGCTGTCACTGCAGAGTTAACGGAAGAGTTTTCTTCTTGGAGATAGGGTCTGCCTCAAATGTGCGATGAGCCCTCTCTTATAATTCATTGGTTTGGGGCTCATTTATGATTCCTTAGTGACTCCTGCAAGTGATGTGAAATCCCTGAGGTTTCTAGAAATCAGGTCATACAAGGGTACCACAGGCCAGATTAAGCCTGTGGACATGCTTTATTTCGCCCACTCAGAGTCTTAATACTTTTAAAATAAATTGCCAATATTTGCCAGAGAGAAAGACTTAGCAATTCTGTAGGATCTCAGTAGCAGAGGACATGAGCTCTCCACTCTCCTCTCAGGACGTGGGACCTTCGTTCACCTCAGTCTCCACCTGCTCACTTTACCTTGCATAGTCCTGGACTGCCCCTGTAGGCTTTTGCATGTGTAAACCCTGTTGTGAAATCACACATATAGAACAAAATCCATATCTTCCAGCCTGGAGGGTTGTAGGAACTCACAAAATAATTTATCGACTTTCCTGTAAAATTCGATGCTTTTTACATGGATAAGTAACGTTATTTCATTTAAGTAGAACTTGAAGCTGTTTGCACGAGAACAGTTGGCAGTTTATGTTGAGATTCCTCACAGTATTTTTTGGGGAGGTGGGGGAGGCATGGGGTTAGTAAAATAAGCTCCATGGGGACTAACACAAAATTTCCAAAGGGAGATGTCCCTGAGAAGACTTTACAGTGTCTCCTGATGTCCAGTGATTTTCTCACGCTCTCTCTTCCCATAGCTGGCTCCTCCCTCCAATATGTGGTACACATTCAAGATTATAGCCCTGATTGCACTGCACTATAATTATTTGATTAGAAATCAATCAACTTTTCTCACCTGGGAGCTTCTCTAGAGGACTAAAACACAACATCTGAAATACTTAGCTCGTGCCTGACCCCTAATAAGTGCTAAGTAGTTGAGTCCTCAAATAGTCTGGGGGCTGCTTAGGCAGTTGCCATACCCATCACCAAACAAAGAGGTGTTTCTAAGGACAGAGCCTTGATTCACCTTATGTACGTATGTGTGTGTGCACGCGTGAGTGTGTGAGTGTGAGTACACCACAGTCACAAACTGTCTGTGGCCCTTGTCTCTGAGGTGGCAAATCATCAGTAGGAATAAAAACAAGCACAGTCAGGTTATATGCTAGTGCCCGCAGAGTAGCTCATCTTCCAGGTAGCACGTTCCCAAATTCAGCTCTTCCCTTCTCTAACGTAACTCAGCCCTGTCAAGCTTAACTTTTGTGGCCAACACATCACCTATAAGGTAAAGTTTCAGTCACTTGGCAGACATTCAAGAACGTTTACTGTCTCATCTCAACCCACTTTTCCAATTACTTGCCGCATGTTCTCTGCTGTTTTTTTCAACTCCCTGCCTTTGAGAATCTACAATGCTCTAGAACCCCAAAATGCTGTGGCAGGTTCCCCAGAAGAGCCATATTTTTAACACTGCCATGTCTTCGTCCCTGCTATGTCCTCTGCCAGGAATGCCCTTGATCCCTTTCATCATCTGGTACCAGCAGAACATGTGGTTAATGCCAGCTTCTCTGGCACAGTGGCTGAGCTGCAGAAACAATGCCTGAAGAGTTGGGCATGTGAGTGCAAAGAACTCTATGCTTGGAACACAAGTGTGGGCCTCCATTATTGCTTATGCAGTAAAATGAAGGGGTAGATGGGCCATCATGCCAGCCACAAACGTGTGAGATCATATGGCATCGGCAGGAACAATGACAGCCAAAAGACAGACCTGCTCATTTCTGACCAGACTCCCCAGTTTTCTGTGCCTGGTGTCTGAGAAAAACACTGAGCCACTTTGGACATGAGTAACCCCTCAGAATTCTAGGAACACCTGTAAATTGAGTGGGAAGAGGTGATTAAAGCAGGATATACTGCTTCCTATTATTATGAGTACGTAGTAACTTCAGTGATAAAAATGCAAAATAAACTATCTTTAGCTCCATGTAGACATCAACCTGACAGAGCAGGTGGCACCTTCTTCTGTGAATGTTCTCACAGCAGAGATCATACTACCCTCTGTCCTCATCCTGGATGAAACAACTTGGGAAGTAATAAATTTTCAAGCCAGACTGTATATACTCTATCTGTGTTGCGAGATGGGAAAATTCTGTTAAATAGTGAAGCTCGTATTTTAGAGCTTTTATTGTATGTTAGGCAGTTTACTAAGAACATTGCAAACATTATCACATCTCATTTAAGCTCACAAAACACCATAAATCATGCCTGTTATTAAAGAAGGTACAGAGATGCCTATGTGTTTATGACCTAAAGACCCTTGTTTGGCTTGGGCAATGCGGCATGCAGTGGTGAAGCCACATCCAATAGAGTTCTAGGAAAATGGCTTTTCTCTATTTTGGCCTGTCCAAGACTTTTCAAGAGGGAGAGAGAAAAGCTTGATAACCATAGTAATTTTGCTGCCTCTGATTAAAAACCTGAAACCAAAGGCTGCAGATGAGGCAAAGAAGTCTGAGCCTGGGGTATTTTAGTATTTGAGCAGAAGAGGAGAGGTAGTGGGAGGATATGGAGGTCACAGGCCCTTCCCAGAGGAAACAGGGCCCATTCAGAACATTCCAACTGTGATGTGGGCGTGATTTACCCTTAAACATATGTCCACGAGTCCATGTCTGCTGGGTTTCCCTGGCAGCTTTGCAGTCTATACAATGAAGGGAAAGAAGCAGAAAGAAAGAACATTCGTATGTATTGTGCATACCATGTGCCAGGTACTGTGGGAGTGATAACCACTAAGGTCATCTTGTCTGATCTTACAACTCTACCAGGTGGAGAATGTTATGCCTGTTTTTCAGATGAGACCTCCTATCCTCCTCTTGCTTTAGGACTTTCAAAAGCTTGGGTCAGGGAGTAGGGAACTTTGATCTGTTTCTTTCTCTCCTCCCAAGATAAGCTAGCCAAGGAGACAGGGATTAGGGAAAAGCAGTCTTTCATGGTCCTGTTGTGATCTGGCTGTAGAACCAGATAGTTCATTCTCATATGAATCATGATAAGTCATATGAATATGATACAGCAAAAGTTATCTATCACCTACTAAGTACTCTTTTGGGTACTTGAATACAACAGCAAACAACAGAGACATAAACCCCTGACCCCGTAGAGCTTTCATTCTTTAGCTCAGGCCATTTCTGTGGGTTCTTAGGGACTCCCCATCATTTGAGGTAGGCAGTACGTCTCCTCCTCTACTTGCTTCCTGCCACATCAGCATCTGAAAGGGCACTTCCAGCTTGTTGGTCTGTGGATGCTTAAGAGGAGGAGCTGTTCAAACTCAGCCCCAGCCCACTTCCTTCTACAGCCCTCTTTCCACAAGTTCACTTGGCCTTGCTCTTGGAAGTTTTGTGTCTCTGTGCCTTCTCCAGGTGAGTGGCACCAGCCATTCTCTTCACTTCTGGTTTTTACCAGATGGAAATTACATACCACGCCTTCTGTTGTACAAATTACAGGTGGTGTATACCAAGCCCTTTGAGGAGACCCTTTGAAGCCCCGTCACTCGACTTGAGGTGAGAGGATGCACCCTCCTCCTAATTCCTATGGAGAATGCAGAGAATAATTCTATTTTGTCAAAGAAAAAAAAAAAAAGAACTCCTCTCCAGGCCTTGTTAACTTTTACCTTTTCATAGACTGTGTATCTGCAATGACCAATGCTAACCGCATGTGGCTTTTGAGTATTGACAACATGACTAATCCAAATTGGGGTGTGCTGTAAGTGTAAATTTACAGACCGGATTTCAAAGACTTGGTGTGAAAAAAATATAAAACCTAAAAGTAAAATATTTTCTTAATTTTTATATTGGTTACATGTTAAAATAATCATAATTTGGATATATTGGATCAAATAAAATATATTATCATAACCAATTATTTTAAAAACACTAACAACAACAAAAGTACCACAGATTACTTACACGGCTCACATATTTCTATCAGGTATCACTGTTGTGGATGAACAATCTAATATACTAAAAGAGCCAGTTTCACAGCCTGTCTTGCATGTATGGCCTGAAACCTCTACTGACAGTGTACTGTATTAAACATCTATTATATTGTTTTAGGCCTTTGGGGGCTCAGACTCCACAGAAATTTGAATTGTTACATCATTTTATATATGCATTTCTCTGAATAGATGCAATAGTTTTCATGAGACTCTTTGTAGGTCTGTCATCAGATTTTTTTATGAGCCTGTCATTCTTTCTCAAAAAAAAATAATTTGTGTTTAGTATATTTCTAATATATTGTTGGGTCTAATGCATCAGAGACCATTAAAACCTAGGATACAAGAGAAACACAGCAGGTACTTGGTCTACAAACCCAGTAGTATTCCCAAGAGTCGTAAGAAATGTAACTAAGCAGTGGCCTGCCATCCATAAATGGCACTCTGGGACTGAGACTCAATATTTTTCTCCCTTACATGGTGCATTTTCGTATTTTACTATTTTCAGATACAAGATATCATTTCTTTTTCATTATACTTTGTTATTTCTTCCTCTAAAAATGTAATGTAACTCCATTACTTAATTAATCCCCAAAGAAACAGAAACACAAGAAGTAAAAAGAAATATGAAAAAGAAAAGAAAGGTAGTATCAACCATAACCCTTGGGCTTAGTGAATCTGGATTCATTCGGGAAATCTTCCTTTTGGCATTTGACCTCTCTGAGCCTGTTTTCTCATCTGTAAAATGTGGATAACTATGCTATATAAAAACTGTTTTTGAGAATTAAGAGAAATAATTAATTGGAAGAATTTTAGGAATGTTATTTTGTTTTTCTAATCCCATCAACCAAACATAAACACTGGTGATATTTTTGTATATTGTCTTCCAAGTATTTTTCCAATGCATAAAAATGTTATTGTAGTGAACAAAATATAGACATAATTTTAGCATGTTTTTCCAAATGACTAATATGAAATAATTTTAGACTTACAAAAAAATGTAAAAATAGGAGTTTCTGTTTATCATGCATCTAGCTTCTCTATTATAACATCTTAAGTAACCATAGAACAATTATCAAAACTACAAATTAACATTTATGCAATACTTTAAATTACAGGCTTTATTTGGATTTCACCAGGCTTTTGACTAATGTCTTTTATTTTATAATTGATAAATGCCTTGTGGCGGATACTTTGGGACTATGTAAATATCCTATTTCTCCTCAAACTTCTTCCATTAATTTTTGCATCCATCGGTGCCTCTTTCCTTACCTGCACCATTTTTAATAAGGCATTCTGCTTACGATTTTCTATTTCCTTCATTCTTTCTGCATGTTTTCATTGGAATTGTTCTGTAAGGAAGAGCTGCCCCTTCTCCTACTTTTGTTCATTCAGATATTATTGTATCACTATGGAGTCATGGATCTGGCATTTTATTATCTACCCATGTTAATTATTTTGCTTCTCAGATTGTTTCAGCTCTGGCCCATGGGTATTTGTTTACTTTGGTTCCTGTGACCTTTTAATACATCCTCATCCTTTTTGAACAGTCTTACTATGTTCTTGTCTCTTCCCAGAAGCACATGTGTTTTGCTTTGTTTTTTTCTATTCCCTTCCCGCAGATACAGTGGGTTTTCACCAGTGCCCCATGGCAATGATTTCTGTTCTTCCCCTTCCAGGCTAAGGGTTTTGCTCCATAGCAAAGACAGGGAACAGTGTTTAAGGGTTTTGTGCCTGTCCTATAGTCACTGCTTTTTATCTCCCCTAACTAGCACTAGGGTGGAAGTTTTCTCAGGACTCTTCTCTGTGTTTCCTGTGAGTGTCTGGTGTGTTTAGAAAGCCTGTAAGAGAATATAAAATCTCGCTATGCCTGCAGCCCCAGGAGTTTCACATTGTCCCAGCAGCCCATATTTGACCTCCATCAATTTGTCAACAATTCCAACTCTTGCTGGAGTCTAGTGGTAAACTCCCTGCAGGTGCCTGCCTATCTCCAGATTTTAGGCTAATTTGTTGCCCTATAATTTTAGTCATCTGACAGGTTTAAGAAAAGTTGAGAATTTGTATTCACTGTGTCTTTACTATTGCTGTAAGTGTTGGAGTGATGCTCTTTCCAACTCCATATTCCGAGTAGAACCCAGGAGACCCGGAAGGGCTAGGGGCTTACATTCGCTCTTCTTGGTAAGTTTACTGCCTCCTTGGGTCATGGGCCCAAACCTCGTTAGCCTAACCTTCTTGCTTAGTAATCATCCTAAAAACACGTACAACTCCCCAAGTGCTATTAAGCTGAGCTTTTTATAATTACAAATTTGGTTAACCTTTAGACCTCTCTGTTATTTTTCAATAGCTGCTTCTTGCTATTCTGGTTGAAATCCAGAGATCTTAGAATTGCATTACAAGTTCTTGGTGAAGATGCTGGTAAAAACAGGGATTTAGAGAAAACTGCTGATGCATCCCAGTCAAGCCAGAATAGAGCAAGGGGCTGGTCAGAGAAGAAGTCAATCTAAAACACTTGTGTTTGATCAGTTTTGGGTGCCTGCTATGTGACAGGTGCATGCCAGGCAAGGAGGCTACATGAATTAGAATGATGTGAGTTTTGCCTCTACTACATCACAGTCCAACATATAGGCAATTGTAATAAACTGTTATAAATACTATACCAGAGATATGTACAAATGTTATAAGAAAATATACAGGGAAGCCATTATTTTTCTTGGGGCATTCTCAGAGAGCAGAGAAAAGGGAAAGCAGACTCTGGGGTAAGAATTTGATGGCAAATAATTTCTTTTGGAAATAATTCCCAAGAAATACCAGCAGGAAAGTGGGCAGAAGGACAGGAAAAGAAAGGATGCTAATAAAGGGCATGTTACCAAGGGACCAATCTTGCTGCAGAGCCTGAGGGCCAGTGTACAACAGACACCTCAGAGTTATTCTGTCCAAAAGCAACCCTGCTGCTTATGGATGAGAATTGCTGAGGCCAGGGAGATAGATATTCAGTGAATTCTCCTGTGCTTGCTGTGAGCCTTGCACAGACAGAATGGACTCTGTGACAATAAAGGGCTCCAAGGCATAGTCACAGGGAATGGCAGTTGGAAGTCAGGTTGACATGCACAGAAAAAGGAGTCAAGGGGACATGGGTGAGCTGCTGACAGCAGTAGCTACATCATGTGTCACTTGAATTGAGCATTGAAGGATGAGTGGCATCAAAGAGAGAAGAAGAAGATATCAGGCAGAGGGACCAGCAGGAGCAGAGGATGAGAGACACCATGTCACAATGTGGTCAAGAGAAGGTGCATAGAGAAGATAGAACATTCAGAAGGGGGGTAAACAAGCCAGATGTGGAGGGTTTGATAATTACTCTGTGGGCAACAGGAACCATCAGAAAGGAGCAAGTGGGGAGGGATGAACAACTGAAGAAGGGGAGTGTGGTCAAGAACATGTTGTGATAATGTGTCTTCTCTCTCTACCTCTCTCTTTCTCTCATATGCCCATGTCTACTTCCACATACATTTTCAGAACTCCCTGTGTCGTATCTTCACCCATACTAGGACTTCGATTTCAAAGAAAAATAAGGCAAGGTCTTGCCCTTGAAGAGCTGACATCACTGAGGTTTTCCCTCCTCCGACTTGAAACAGGATATTGTCTCATTTTTTTTCCTTTCTTCCCGGCCGGGGGCCGGCTTGCTTGGTTCGGGTTGGCCTTTCCTTTTCCTTTTTGGGGGAATGAATTAAAGCCACTTTTTATCCCTCAGCAATCAATGTTGTTATTATTAGTATTATCATTATCCCCCATAACTGCTCTCTAGGAAACTGTGGTGGATGATAGCAGCGAGAGCCAAGATGAAGGCAGAAGACCAGTTAGGAAGCTTTTGCAATAATTGAAGTGAAACGTGACAGTGGCTTGGGCAGGGGTGGTAGAGTTGGACAAGATGATCTGGGATTGGATTCTGGATATATTTTGAAGGTAAAGGCAGCAGGATTTGTTGAAGATATGAGGAATGTGGGATATGAGGGAAAGAGAAGGACAAGATAATCAAAAAGCTCAAAGTTTGGGAAACTGAAAGACTGGAGTTGACATTTACTGAGGTGGGAAAGACTGAGAGGAGAAGGTTTGAGAGCCAGAAAAGCAGGATGGCTATAGGACATGGAATATTAGAGACACAGAGTAAACCTTGACATGAAGCTAATCATTTGCATAGATGAGCTTTGAGCACAGAAGAGAGCCCAGGTTAATTATAAATGTGGGAGTCATCAGTACATGGGCTTATGGATGGTATTTAAAAGGGATGTGAGTGTAGATAGAAAAGAGAAATCATTGGAGTTCCTGGGAACTCCATATTTAGAAGTCCTAAGAGCAAGAAACAGTCGGAAAATGAGGTGGAAAAAGAGTGAACGAGCAGGTAGGAAGCAAATCAGAAGATCATGGAATCCCAGAAGCCAAATGAAGGAAACGTTTCAAGCATGAAAGAGTGATTCAGATTTAGCAGCATGGAGATCACTGGTGACTTTGACAAGAACAGTTCTGTTGATATAATAGAGATGAGAACCCAAGTGGAGTGGGTTTAAGAAATAATGGGAAGAGAGAGAGTAGATACTACAGAAAACTTCCTGAAGAAGATTTGCCATAAGAGGAAAATGATTTGGAGGCTGGACCATGAGTGGAATTAAAATACATTTTTAATAATTTTTTTTTAAGATGGAAGACATCATAGCATGTTTATGTGCATGGGAAGAGAAGGAAAACTAATGATGGACGAGAGAGAGAAGACAGTTCCCTGGAGCTGCATCTTTGAATTCATGAGAAGAGATGATGTAGTAGATAAGGAAGGGGTTGATTTTAAGAGGAAGGTTGGTTTGACCCTGGATAGGTAGAGTGATAGGCATTGATGCAAGAATTTACGAAGATATGCTAGTGAGAACTGATGAACATTCTCTTCTGATTGTTGCTGGTTGCTTAGTGAAAGAGTAAGCAAGATCATCAGCAAAGATTAGGTATGGGGGAGAAGGTATTACAAGTTTGAAAAAAAATGAAATTAAGTGATGATAAAAATGAAATAAGGAATAACAAGAGGTTATGAGAGTAAAGGGCCTAGAGCAACATAGTGGTACTGCTAGGCTGCACCAAGAGCCCATCTGACGTTCATAAGACCAGCTAGCAGGTTCTGGCCAGGCTCAGCTACATTGGTATAAGTGTGGTATAGGGTGAAAGTTTGATGTAATTAAGGTAGGGGTTTCCCAGAGTATACACTTTAGCATGAATGCAAGGAAATAATTATAATGATGAACTATAGTATCTTTGTTGGATAGAAATAAGGCTATGAGGGATGTAAGGGATGGTGGAAGTGTGACAGGATCAACTGACCACAGGACCAATGAGGTGAAGGAAATGTTGAAAATGGGGTGTGTTTAACACCATTCCAAAATGTAATGGCTTAAAATAACTACAAGTATTCTTTCTCAGTTATAGTTCAACCTAAATTGATTCATTTAGGTTGGGCTTGGCTGGGCTTGCCTCTAAGCTGCAAACTAAGCCAGGTTTGCTTCATGTGTCCCTCATTCCCCTTAGAACACCAGGATTGTCTGAGTATGTTTTTCTCATGAAAACAGCAAACTTATAAGGTGAAAATCCCACCACACAAGTACATACCAAACCACTGCTTGCAGCATGTCCTATAATATCCATCAGCCAAAATAATTCACATGGTAAACAACAATGAGGCTAAGGAGCTGTAAGTACAAAGCTCCACCCAATTATATGTCACATCCCATCAAGTTGACAGCCTCAGGAAGTTACACACGTTATTTTTGCTTAGGGTCAACCTGCCCTTAGAATGAGTGTTGAAAAGGAAAACATTCCACTTGGAAACTGGGCCGAGCTTGAGAATTCTCAGGTATTTTTTATATCACTTCTCTGTATATAACGTAACGACTTTCCTGCCCAGTAAGAAATCTGAGATTGACAGCT
>NW_012109975.1:679528-772915 GCF_000951045.1 Mandrillus leucophaeus | reverse complement strand
CCATATTTAGAAGTCCTAAGAACAAGGAACAGTCGGAAAATGAGGTGGAAAAAGAGTGAACGAGCAGGTAGGAAGCAAATCAGAAGATCATGGAATCCCAGAAGCCAAATGAAGGAAACGTTTCAAGCATGAAAGAGTGATTCAGATTTAGCAGCATGGAGATCACTGGTGACTTTGACAAGAACAGTTCTGTTGATATAATAGAGATGAGAACCCAAGTGGAGTGGGTTTAAGAAATAATGGGAAGAGAGAGAGAGTAGATACTGTGACTACAGAAAACTTCCTGAAGAAGATTTGCCATAAGAGGAAAATGATTTGGAGGCTGGACCATGAGTGGAATTAAAATACATTTTTAATAATTTTTTTTTAAGATGGAAGACATCATAGCATGTTTATGTGCATGGGAAGAGAAGGAAAACTAATGATGGACGAGAGAGAGAAGACAGTTCCCTGGAGCTGCATCTTTGAATTCATGAGAAGAGATGATGTAGTAGATAAGGAAGGGGTTGATTTTAAGAGGAAGGTTGGTTTGACCCTGGATAGGTAGAGTGATAGGCATTGATGCAAGAATTTACGAAGATATGCTAGTGAGAACTGATGAACATTCTCTTCTGATTGTTGCTGGTTGCTTAGTGAAAGAGTAAGCAAGATCATCAGCAAAGATTAGGTATGGGGGAGAAGGTATTACAAGTTTGAAAAAAAATGAAATTAAGTGATGATAAAAATGAAATAAGGAATAACAAGAGGTTATGAGAGTAAAGGGCCTAGAGCAACATAGTGGTACTGCTAGGCTGCACCAAGAGCCCATCTGACGTTCATAAGACCAGCTAGCAGGTTCTGGCCAGGCTCAGCTACATTGGTATAAGTGTGGTATAGGGTGAAAGTTTGATGTAATTAAGGTAGGGGTTTCCCAGAGTATACACTTTAGCATGAATGCAAGGAAATAATTATAATGATGAACTATAGTATCTTTGTTGGATAGAAATAAGGCTATGAGGGATGTAAGGGATGGTGGAAGTGTGACAGGATCAACTGACCACAGGACCAATGAGGTGAAGGAAATGTTGAAAATGGGGTGTGTTTAACACCATTCCAAAATGTAATGGCTTAAAATAACTACAAGTATTCTTTCTCAGTTATAGTTCAACCTAAATTGATTCATTTAGGTTGGGCTTGGCTGGGCTTGCCTCTAAGCTGCAAACTAAGCCAGGTTTGCTTCATGTGTCCCTCATTCCCCTTAGAACACCAGGATTGTCTGAGTATGTTTTTCTCATGAAAACAGCAAACTTATAAGGTGAAAATCCCACCACACAAGTACATACCAAACCACTGCTTGCAGCATGTCCTATAATATCCATCAGCCAAAATAATTCACATGGTAAACAACAATGAGGCTAAGGAGCTATAAGTACAAAGCTCCACCCAATTATATGTCACATCCCATCAAGTTGACAGCCTCAGGAAGTTACACACGTTATTTTTGCTTAGGGTCAACCTGCCCTTAGAATGAGTGTTGAAAAGGAAAACATTCCACTTGGAAACTGGGCCGAGCTTGAGAATTCTCAGGTATTTTTTATATCACTTCTCTGTATATAACGTAACGACTTTCCTGCCCAGTAAGAAATCTGAGATTGACAGCTATGGCTTTTCTAAGAATAAAATATGAGATCAAAGGAAAGGAAAAGCAATTGGGCCCTGGAACCCAAATCCAGAACATGACATCATAGTCAGGAGGGAATGTGTGTGTGTGCAGAGCAGCCGCCCATGCAGGGCTGCACTGCATAGCCATTGAGGTGTCACTCACAAAGATTACTGTGCAAATGGAGCCTCCGACAAGGATACACTCACAGTTTCCCTGAATATGGGTGGGGAATAAATAGGGGTGCTAGGAAAAGTGAGCATAAACTGCAGCCTATTCTTTCCCATGAGACCACTTCGTGTATAACTAGCATAGTGTTTCACAACAATAGTTATAATAATGCCTGCAAGTGACACCAGTAAGTCACTTGCAGCTTACATAAAGTTTTTTAGTCCATTACTATATTTGTTCCTTATAATAGCCATTTTAGTGGTGAAAAATAAAGTTAGGGGTAGGAAGATGGGAAAACAAGGCAAATAGTAGCAGAGCTGGGACTAAATCCAGGCCTGTGTATTTCCAAAACCCAAGCACTTACCAGTATGCCATGATTTCTCCAACAGCCTCTCTGCATTTTAATGAAGATTCACCAACAAACCCTGACAACTTAACCAAATAGGCCAAGTACCCCGGGCAAGCTCCTATCTCACGGCCTGAAAGCAGTGGAGCTCAGACAAGAAGCAGCCTGGACAGCTTTCCTACCTTCCTGCTTACCTACGCCCCCTCTCGTGGGAAATGCACTCAGACAAGCAACTACATCTGTGGGAGCAATCACATGGTTAACCCAGTGACAGCTGCTGTAATACATTCCCAACTCATCAAAGTTCCTAACAAACAGTTTGTCTGCAAGAATTCAAGAAGCATGTACGTTCTTTAGGCAAAGGACTTTTTTTGAAAGCAAGAAAGGAGATGATTCCTCAAGTAGATCGTAATGAACTAAGACTTGTCTCTCTGTGTATATGGTTTTTTTTTTTTTTAAAAAAAAAGAAAGAAAGAAAGAAAGAAAAAAGGTTCTCTCTAGTCTAAATAAATCTTGATGGCTTCCCAGAAGTTACGACAGCCTGTTGAATAAACAGACAGCATTTACATTAACATTTCTTTAGTTCTGTTTGCATGCAGTGGTTTTTCTTACTAAAAATAAAAAACAATTTTGGCGCCATGATGCAATCCTTGGCTTCAGGAGCCTATGCTTCCTTTATTCTGTCAACTGGATTTTAGAAAGAAATTGGTAGAAGTAAAAGGTGGACTTAGGCCCACCTAAAGTAGCACTTCTCAAAAAATATTAACCTGCATAATAATTATCCGGGAGGGGGGTCTTAAAATGCAGATTTTGATTCTGATTCCATAGGTCTGGAGTACAGCCCAAAGTTCTGCAGTTCTAACAAGCTCACAGGTGATGCCATTGCTGCTGATCCATGGACCGTACTAGGAGTAGCAATCATCTAAAATTTAGACTCTAGTGGATTCCCCGTGGCTGTTCTTCAGGGTAGGCCCTTGTTTCTGGAGTCTTCTCTTTGTTTCCACTTTCATGCACATTGTGAGAGTCTACTTTCACCAATGCACTAGCAATTCTGAAATCTTCATATCCAATCCAAAACTTGGACTCTTCACATGGGTGTCTCTCAACGTGACATGCCCAAAATCGTGCCCATCATCCTCCTCACCACTTCCTATATTTGCGCTCTTGTTTGTTATTGTCTAATGTCCAATGGAACTACCACCCATATAAATGTCCAAGACACACATTCATAAATCAACCCAAATTCCTTCCTTTACTTCTTTTTCATCACTTCAACTTTATTAAGGTATCATTTATGTATTACAAAATGCACCTATTTGAAGAGTTTATACTTCAGTAAATTTTGACAACCATATACTTTTATGTTACCACTACCACAATCAAAACATAGAAGATGGTCATCATTCCAAAAGATGATCTCAATCCCATCCCATCCAAGGCCCCTAATAACCACTGATCTATTTTCTTTCACCGTAGTTTTGCCTTTTCTAGAATTTCATGTAAATGGACTCTTGTGTCTAGCTTC
This sequence comes from Mandrillus leucophaeus, assembly GCF_000951045.1. Lineage (NCBI taxonomy): Eukaryota > Metazoa > Chordata > Mammalia > Primates > Cercopithecidae > Mandrillus > Mandrillus leucophaeus. The sequence goes on along the minus strand of NW_012109975.1, from coordinate 769,234 downwards.
TTTCACTTAGCACAATGCTTCTGAGATTTGCCTGGGTATACATCAGTAGTTCAGTCATTTCTATTGCTGTATAGCCTTTCATTATATAAATTATCTTACTCAGTCTCTGAATGGCTGGGAAGTCACCCTTTCCACTAGCATGGAAGAGAAAAAAGCCAACAGAACTGGTCCCACTAGGATTAAGTGCAGTGCCAGGTTATCCCACACAGAGAAAAGAAAGCTGAGCTTATATACAAAATTAACTAGGTTTTTTCGAGCAAGATCTTTGATATTATTAATATTAGGTGTATACACACATATATCATTAATATTAGGCATATACAAAGATTAACCTTACCCATGAAGGCCTAATTAATATTAGGTATATGTAACACATAATTAATATTAGGTGTATATAACACATATACACCTAATATAATGAATATTAATAATATTAAAGATTATATTTGCCTTCAGGTAAATATATGTAAACATATATGTTTTAGGGCCATAAGAAGTGGTTAACAAGTGAAGATACAAGATAAATGTCCCCCACTCTTTTCTGCTTTACATTTTAGCTTTTCTCCCTGCATTGTGAAAAGAGATGGAGGCTACTTTAGACAAAATGCCCAGCATATATCAAGTTATAAAGTGGGTCCTGAGGAACTTAGGGCTTGGACCTAGTGCTATATATCAGAAGCATAGCAGACTGCTTCAGGCCCTGGCTAAAGAGAAACGTGAAACAGAAATAACTTAACTTGCCACATTCCATCCATGGGGCAGCCTCCATCACACAAGAAGAGGCAGCTACCAAACCCTGGGCTCTAAAAGGCTGGATTTAATTATTTACTCTTGGTGTCATGACAAACTCATAAAAGATATAACACAAGCCCCCCCAGTCAAACCACTCTGGTTATCTCCGAGCTGGCTCCACAGGCTGACTTTTGAATGAAGGTGTTTTTATAAGGATGTGGTGTACACTGAGCTGGAGGACAAAACCACTGGAAGACAGATCATCTCTCAGTCCTTGTGTTCAGCAATTGCTAGGGCTGCAAATTTGGAGCTCGATAATGGAGTATGCCCCACTGCCAAGTTCCATTAGATGGTCTGTGTGGTCTCGAAGTCTCGTGCTCTGTGAGTATAGCTTTGTAGATGATAGTCAAGAGAAACTATGGAAAGGGCAACCTCTCTGTATCAGCTATTACCACAATAATAAGAGCTCCTCTATGTAGAAGTGGAAAAAACATGGCAATGGCTACCAAAATCCCTTTAGAAAGATTGAAAAATCCTTGAATCTAGTAATTTTTAATCTTCAGACTATTTCTTAATGGGATGTAAAGATAGAAGCAATGATAAGGGTGTTAGAGCCCAGTGTTCCATGCAATGGGAAACAATCTAAATGTTATTTAAGACAGGAAATAACTTAAATCTCTCTTAATAAGGAGTGATTAAACAAATAATTATATGATGATGCAATGAAATGTTGCTCAGCTGTTAAAACATAATAATGTAGATCAAGGGTTAGAAACATTTTCTGCAAAGGGCCAATGGTAAAAGTTTTTGCCTTCATGGGTAAGGTTATCTCTGTTGCAGTTATTCATGTCTGCCATTCTAGCTCAAAAACAGCCAGATATCACACGTAAATGAATAGACATTGCTGTGTTCCAATTGAACTTTATTTACAAAAACAGGCATTGGTCAGGATTTGGCCCTTGGACCATCATTTGCTGAAACCTGGTATAGATGATGTTCTCCTTGACATGTAAGGATGCCCACATTATATTTACTAGTGAAAAAAAACCATATTAGGAAGCATACAGTATCCTTAAAGAATAATAACAACGTATAAGCCTGGAAAAGTTCTAAATGGCAAGGTTGTGTTTTACATTTTTTCTTCTTCGTGCATGTACTTTTTCTTCCCAGGGGAAGGGGAATATAAAACAGAAAACGGTGTTTTAACTTAAAAAAAAGTGATCGTACCAGAGAAAGAAATTGTCCTAATGTAGAGTTAGCAATGGCACTCTTATTAAATAAAATCTTCCAGTATTTTGCCACTGTCAATCAACTCAGAAGCTGAAAATATCACATTGTCACCAGCCACAGTAAAAAGCTAAATTGCATTCATGGAACAAGTCCAACTCAAGCCACTTTTTAATTCAAGTATGACTTTTTCAATTTATCCTTCCAAATTCAGCCTGAGGGCTCCCCCCCAATCTGTGATTCTTTCACTAGTCTGAAGTGGTGTGACATTTGACAAGTTTTTGAACCTGCAGAGTGAAGCCTTAGAATTCTTCTGTCTGAGCCCTTTCTGCAATAAAAGTTCACAATATGGTGACTCTATGTGGAGGAACCTTTAACTGTTGACAGAGAGTAGCTTCTGCCCCAGGATGCCTATTAAAGTTACAATGGTTATCACAGTTAGGGCGTTGAAACTTTGTGGTCAGCTGCTGCCTATTCAGGAAGTTGTTGTGTTTCGTTGGTTGTTTCCTAAAGCCTGTTCCATTGTGGTCAGGGGACATGAGTATTTTCTATTCATAACCTCAGCTAAGCTCAAGTTGACAGCAGTTTAAACTGAAATGGTGTGCCAGGTGAACAAGTACTATAATTTTCTCACCTGCTATCTAAGTTGGAAAGAGAGCCCATTCCAGAGAGAACAAATGAAATTTAATATATGTTGGGGTTGGACTTAGGAGCAAAGCCAAAGTTGTTTAAGGTGATGTTCTCTTAACATAAAATTTCACTTTCATAGACCTCCAACTCGACATATCTGAGGAACCAGACCTCTCTGCAATTCCTGTCTGGGACTATGGAGTCTACGGTCTCAGACTAGAATGCAGCAAAGAGAGGCATTTGGCAGAGAGGCAGGGAGATAACGAATGCATGAGAGCATTCCATCATTTCCAGTGAGCTTTAGTTAAGGGAAAATTGTTCATTAAATGGAGAGCCAGAGTTCTGGGGTAGGAATGACAGCCCTAGCATTTTCAGCAGGCATTTTTAATCCCCCTCTCCTGATCCCAGCCTCTTCTTTGGGCCTCTTGGGGACCTCTAATGAGCTCTCTCTACAAGGCAAGAATCCTCTTATCAAAAGAGAATGGGCTCCCAGCTGACCTCTGTGAAATAATTTACCTTTTACCTGCTGTGTTCCTTCTTTAGAGAACAAACGGCACCACACATTAAGCTGTGAGCTAAAAGTGGAACTTTCTGAGAGTACAGCAGAGCGTTTGCTTTGTCCAGCTAAGAAATCTGTGTTGGCAAAGAAATCAAGCCAGAAACAGTAAGCAGAAAAAAATAAATAGGGGGAAGAGGGTTTGTCTCTAGTGTGGTATTTTAGCACTTCCTCTTTTCACCTGTTTTGAGTTTCTGTGGCATTGTTGAGAATCTACATAGACAAGAAATGCCATAAAAGATCTTGATATCCAGTAGGGTTGGGGAATGTACGTTCCTTGTTATACCAAAATTGCCAGTAATTGGGCATTGTGTGTGTGTGACTACAAAACCATGCTTCTGTTGAGAACATTGAAAAACTATGTGTGTGGTTCAAAAAGAACAGACTTTAAAAGTCAGGCAATTGGAATGTTAGTCTGAAGTTGGCTCTTATTCCCTTAATAAGAGGCAGAGGAAATGGGTCAAAGGCCATTAGGATGGATAATGAGGGGACAACACCAGGGAAGACTCACTGGCAAAGGCTAAAGCTTTGACCCATTAACTGCCATTTACCAGTAACTCCATCAACATTATACTTCTCTTTTCTATCTAAACTGAAATTAGTATTCAAAACTTTTATTCAGATTTTCATTCATTTAATATTCAACAAATACTTACTGAGTTTCTATATTCCTTGCTACCCAAATTCTGGTTCATAAAACATCAGCATGCATATCATCTGGGAGTGTGTTATACTGCAGAATCTGAGGCCCTATCCCAGCCCTACTGAATCAGAATATGCATTTTAATAAGATCCACAGGAATTTGTATACACACTCAAGTTTCAGAAGCACTAAATTATGTGATGAATATTCACTGTATGAATAAATGAGTGAATGAACACCATTAGTTCACTAGAGGCTCTCCATCAGGATAGTCCAGTTTTGCTGTGTTTACATAGGAGAATTCCCACCCCAACCTCCCAACTTCCCCCAGTGCCATAGATCATGTAGGCTGGCTTGGTGCCATTGCACACTGGGACCTCAGTAACACACGAGTACAGAATTGAGGTGAGTGAACAGGAAAAGCGGGACCTCTGTGAACTGAAGGAGTGAGGGCTGCTGCTCAAATTTCATGTTGAAAACTGGGGCTTGATCTGGGTGAGCCATTTGCATGGAGTTACTGTGATGTTTGGTGTACAGCAGGCTAGGTTTTAGATTCTAGAAGATAAGTTTGTTTTGGATTCAACCAAGTGGATTGGAGTCAAAGGCCAGACCAGGATTTGGGTTACAATCAGGCAGGTAACCTCTGAAAGAAGGTTAGAGGACAGGCTAACACAGGGACCTATGTGGATGTTCAGGGATCTGTCTGACATACCTGACTTAGCCCAGCAGGAGTAATGCAGGATCTTAACAGTTGCAAGAGGTGGGAGAAGTTTTTTGTGGCTCTGAGTTGGCCAGCGTATACTGCGGGCCGCCCTAATTAAGATGGGCCCAGCTGGGTGCAGTGGCTCACGCCTGTAATCCCAGCACTTTGGGAGGCCAAGGCGGGCGGATCATGAGGTCAGGAGATCAAGACCATCCTGGCTAACACGGTGAAACCCCGTCTCTGCTAAAAATACAAAAAAATTAGCTGGGTGTGGTGGTGGGCGCCTGTAGTCCCAGCTACTCGGGAGGCTGAGGCAGGAGAATGGCATAAACCCAGGAGGCGGAGCTTGCAGTGAGCTGGGATTGCACCACTGCACTCCAGCCTGGGCAACAGAGTGAGACTCTGTCTCAAAAAAAAAAAAAAAAGAAAAGAAAAGATGGGCCCAAAGTTTGAAGGACTGAGCCTGTAGGTTAATAATGGTGCAGGCTGAGGAGAGGAGTTTGGAGAAAAGCTGGAGCATGCTTTCACCCAGAAGGAGGAGAGTGGTGAAGAGAAATAATAATGGCAACCCTGCACAGAAACAACAACCCTTTTGACCTGAGTATTGTAAAACTGAAAAACAGGGAGTTAGCAGGTGTTACTGCAGCCAAGCTGGAAACTGACCACAGGGCATTTGCGTATTCTTGCAGCTTATTTAGCATTACTATTCTGTCCACCCTCACCCAGTGGGCTCTGTGACAAATGAAACACAAGAGCTATGCAGATATTATTCATTTTTTTCCCCAGACTTCCTAACTTGCCTTGATTATGTTTCTCTGCTGATATGTTTTGCTTGAGAGATGATTTATCTCAGTACTTCTAAGCTAACTGAGGTGATGGAAGAGGAAGGCAGGAGCAATTATTCAGGAGTCCCAGACAATGATCAGATACAAATGCTTTCTTGTAAGACTAAGCCAAGTTCATAAACATCTGCTTTTCATCTACCAAAAACCTAGTTCCTCATCATCCTTAGACTCATCATTTCCCCCATCAGCATCCTCGCAGTGTTGTTCCTTCCCACTCTCAAACCGTGGTGTTCAAGGGCTCCTCCGATCTGGGCTCCAGGGATGGACACTGCATTCCCTTGGCCAGTGATTGACTCAGGTTTGGCCCATGACACAGGCAATTGGCATATCCCATTATACCATCTTCTCCCAGCTAAAGCACTGAGTCTGTTACTCATGTTGGCCTATTAAGACTTGATTCTGGAACTTCTGTCAAACTGACAAGGGAATCTTCTGATAGCCTGGAAACTGGAAGGGTTTCATCTTAGTGTTTCTGGGAACTATCATGGGAAGAAGGGAACCTACTTGAGAGTAAGGGTATGATGGAGGAGAGCAAAGGCCAGAAATGAAACAGAAAGAGGCGGGGGGCAGGGTAGAGAGAGAGAGAGAGAGAGAGAGACCTGTTGATATCTTCTGAGCCCTTAAATTTAGCAATGCCTCAAGCTTGTCCTTTTGTGGACAATTATTTCAATTATACAAGCCAATAAATTTCCTTTTACTTATTGAACCAGTTGGTATTCTATCTCTTGCAACTAAGAGTTGAACAGCATGCTAGGGTATCAGCAGTCCTCTGACACTGTTGCACTGAAACAGATATCTTCAGAGCTGGACATGTGCAACAGAGGAGGCAATGCTGGCTGGGTCATTTTCTAAATGAGGAAAATGAGACAAAAAAAGTCAGCAAGTGCATTCCCTCATCTTTGGGAAAATAACAGCTTAATAAAACTAATTGTCTCCATTTATTTGTTTCCTTGATCCACACATGGTGAACTTATCATTTCTCGTGTTAGTCACCATCTTTAATCTTGTGATAATACAATAGAAAGCACTACTATCTTAGAAAACTGAGGTTCAGAGTGGTTAAGTCGTTTACCTTAGGTCAAATGGACAGTATATCTCTCACTTTGTTTCTGAAAGGAAATGCTTCAGTCAATTGACTTTTTTTCTTTCAGTCCATTAAGAGCCAAAATGCCTGACTGATTCTTGAACCACTTAATTAGTAATACTACTTGAGCTCTCATTATATATCAAGAGTTGACATGAGCAGAGTTACCAAAGAGCTTTATGGAAAGTTGGGTCCAAATGAAAACATTAAAAAAGGCTGGGTTGTGAGTAATCTGGGGAGGCTCAGGCTCCAGTAGTAAAATAATTATTTAAATGCTATGTAGGCACCAGGTGTGGTGGCTCAAGCCTGTAATCCCAGCACTTGGGAGACCAAGGTGGGTGGATGACCTGATGTCAGGAGTTTGAGACCAACCTGGTCAACATGGCAAAACCCCATCTCTACTAAAAACACAAAAATTAGCCAGGTGTGGTGCTGGGTGCCTGTAATTCCACCTACTTGGGAGGCTGAGGCAGGAGGATCACTTGAACCGGGGAGCCAGAGGTTGCAGTGAGCCGAGACTGTACCATTGCACTCCAGCCTGGGCAACAAGAGCGAAACTCTGTCTCAACGGAAAAAAAAAAAAAAGAAAAAAATTCTAGGTAGGCTACATTTGTGCTTTTGAAAATAATTAATTGAGCATTTTTTGCCTACAACTATTCATAATCATACGCATCAATGACATGCACAAAATGGCCACTAAGAGCTAGAGGCAAGACAATACCGTTAAATAAGGCCCCATAATTTTAATAATCTTATCTCTATGATATAGAAAGGGTTTTCCTTAGTGTGAATGGGGATAAAAAGCATGGGTATTGGAGCAATGCAAAATCTAGGTTTTTTTCCTTGCATTCTGCATTTTTTTGTTTTTTACCACTAGCTACTGTCTTCTTAATGCCTCTGAACCTCAGTGTTAGAAACATCTACAATAGTATTAGTGATAGCCCTTCAGAGTGGCTGTTATAATGAATAAATAAGGTGCCTTGCACAGTGCCTACCACATAGTAACCATTCAACACATTTCTCCCTCTCCAGGGGAAGGTAAGAAGACTGATTTTCTGGTGAGAATTTTAGAAATTATCCTCATCAACACATGGTCCCCTGTAAATCTAGCATGCCTTTAAATTGATCCAATTAACCTTTAAGTGAAGAGAACTTCTGATTTAAATATTAAGTTATTTGTAGAACTCTTATTTGTGTGTTTGTTTTTAAAACTCTACATAGCTCCATAAAGCTTTTTAAATACTAAAGATGAAAGCAGAATTTTATTTTAAAGTTAGCGATTCATCTGTATTGTTTCTGAGGGAAATAAAATTAAAATGATTGTCCTATAAATACTCCTGAGACTGGATTATGAAATCTACAGGAGAAAATTGAGAAACAAAGTTTCCATGACATTTCATATCTCTTAAAGTATGCAATACACATTAGAATATTAAAAATGTAGAAAAGAAGACAAGCTGTAATATTAAATAATATAAACAGTATTGAATCTTGAAGTCATCGTGTTATGTAGGCAGAGATATTTTTCCTATTAGAAACAGAGTTAGAGATAATATATGAAGAAATGCACCCCAAATTCTAGAATAAAGAAAAAGGGGGAAAAAAAAGAAAGACTTGAGTAGTGATTTGGAAATGTGGCCAACATGAATCTTCATGCTACCTCAATTATCCAACGACAATGGTAACCAGTAGGAAATGGTCACCTCAATTATCCAATGACAGTGGTAACCAGTAGGAAATGGTTACCTCAATTATCCAATGGCAATGGTAACCAGTAGGAAATGGTTACCAATGCAAGGAAGATTCTGTCCTCCTTGAAGTGTGGGATGGGGTGTGTATGCGTTTGTGTTTGTGTATGTGTGTGTGTGTGTATCTGCGTGTGTGTGCGTATGTTGTGTAGGAGGCGGGGGAAGGAAGGACAAGCATAGGAAGTAGAGGAGGCCAAAGGAATTTTAGTGGCAATTGCCCTACTTATTCATATCCGGAGCAAGAACATGGCCAGGTGAGAAAGTTCTTCCTCCTCACACATGCATTTTAGGGGCAAGCAGATTTGGAATAATAACCATGACTTTGGAATAATCTTTCCGAACTGGAGCACCTATTGTCAAATGCTAATGGTCCTACTGATAAGAACCCATCAGGCAGGTGATGAGATCAACAAACATGGGATATGACAACTTTTGTTGTCATTAAAAGTATTTCCAATGAAAATAGTTCCTAATATGTGACTGATCAAAGATGATAAGCACTAGCATAGAATTAAGTCATTTGTTATGTACTTCATACTAAAAGTTACATCTTTGTCATGAGAATTATTTTCCTGGAAAGACAGGTGATAAGATCATCGAAAAAGTTCACAGTGGAATTAATAAGCATAATTCAAAAGCATTTTAGAAATAAATTAGCAGGTGCCAAGACACGCATTACTTTGGTTGTGGTTATTTGAAAGAAACACTCAGAGGAGAATTGGTGAAGGATGCAAGAGGAAAGCATTCCATCTGTCTTAGAGACCAAATGAGCAACAGCCAGTCTTTTCTTCTATCACAGACAACATGGCGGTTCCCCCAAAGCTGAGATGACTCTGTGGTGACTGGAAGCCAGGCAAGACCATTTCCTACCTGTTTCGGGGGTCTCCCCAATTCCTGTGACATCTCTTTTTTGGAATTCTGACCCCCCTCCCCCTGATCTATAGTATAACAATGAAATGACAGAGAGAGGCAGCCCCACTTCCTGAGGACAGGAAGGAAGAGCCCCCAAGCCCGGCTGGGGAGGTATCGTGGATGGTGACTCCATCCTTTAATTATGCCGTGGAGCTCTGCCATCCCACTGACAGTCACACCTAACTACTGACTGGTATAGGAAGAGGAGGCAGGGGTGCGGTCACTGCTATTGATGACCATGCCTACTTTCATTCCTGCTTAATGGGGATGCCATCGCAGGACACACCACAGTAACACCAATCAGTGATCATTTCCTTTCGCATGTGTATCATGAAGAGGTTGCCAATCCACACTCTTTGACACAAATATTTTGGGCTAATACTGATTAGGATTTTTATGTTCTGAAGATGCTTCAGGTGTTGTTCCTCAGAAGTGTGTCCTTGGATGAATTTGTTAGGAAGTATTGCCAGGAAAACCAACAGATAAGTGAAGTCAGATCAGGACAGGATGGAAGCCAAGCCAGAGTTGCCTCATTAGGTTCAGTACAACAAAGGGTGCCTTTGGTTCGGCTCTGCAGGGAAACTGTGAGAGTGAAAAGCACAACTCAGAGCTGTCCTAATCAGGGGTGAGGGTGCTGGAGGATTGGTTCCCATGCATCTCTCTGTCATGGAATAGGGGTGGCCTCTGCAGGCAGAAATTTCTAGCTGTTACTATAGACAGCAGGAAATGCTGGTTCCACCAACCTGAGGACAGTTCCCATCAAAGACTGGCCGGGCTCTGTGGCTCACACCTGTCATTCCAGCACTTTGGGAGGCCGAAGCGGGCAGATCACTTGAGGTCAGGCGTTTGAGACCAGCCTGGCCAACATGGTGAAACCCCACCTCTACTAAAAATATAAAAATTAGCCGGGTGTGGTGGCACACACCTGTAATCCCAACTACTTGGGAGGCTGAGGCAGGAGAGCTGCTTGAACCCAGGAGGCAGAGGCTGCAATGAGCCGAGATTGTGCCACTGTGCCCCAGCCTGGGTGACAGAGCAAGACCCTGTCTCAAATAAAATAAAATAAAATAAAATAAAATAAAACAAAACAAAGACAAACAGATGCAGGCTGTTGAAAAAGGAGGTGTACCAGGAGGCCAGTACACAGAAGCTGTCAAAGGGTCCAGGGGGCCTGGGCCAAGCATTGGGTAAGTCTGCTCTAGGCTGACTTTGCACTTGAATTCCTTACCACTATTATAGTGTTTAATTCTTGTGTCAGCCTTTGCTTAACAACTTTTTAAAGTGGAATCTACTATTATCTTCATGATACAGATGTGAAAGCTAAGCATTAGAAAGGTTAAGTCCTTGGGCAGAGGTTATACAAGTAGAATATCATGGAGCTGGCATTCTGATCCAAGTTTATGTGTGCTCAGGGCCTAAATTCTTAATGATGCTTACTTATTATATTATGTGCAAATAAATTTAGGAAATTCTAGGCTTTAAGTGATTTATTTCTTGATCCTTGAACAATGTACAATATAAGTACCTATATACTTATGAAAATTACAAGTATTTTCCTGAGTTATATAAACAACTTTTTTGCATATCCCAAAGATGGTTAAAATGTCTGTGACAAATGGCATGGCTCAAGAGATTAAAAAAGCAAGTGTATGTACAAAATAAATTTATGATATTTTAGTTTTTCTAGAGTGATGGCAAATTAAACCTACATTATAGGAGCAGTATCATATAAAAAGTAAAATGAATATAAAATTATATGCTTAGTCTTGAGAAGACAGACAGAATCTTTAAATTTGGGAGACTTGGGAGACATTTTCCTTTACTCATGGCTTATAAGGTATTTCTTTAAGGTTGTAGTTTGTAGTTATATCAAGCTATACTCTATAATTCATTTATTTAATTCCTATTCTCTACTATATGAACATAATTACTAAGAGCAATCAATATATGCCCATTTGATAAATGACTAAAAAAAGAATAGCAGATTGCAACACACCAAGTTTTAAGGAGGTGAAGGATATTTACTGTGATGATACTGAAAGCTCCTCTGGCTTCTAGAGAAAGAGTAATTTCCATTCCTGCTTCTCATTCCACTGACTGAGGTTTGTCTGTTTGTTTGGTGGATTAGAAATGATTTTCAAATAGGCTGCTGAATACATCTAACAGAATCCTGGGATGGGGACTGGAAATGTTCTGGAATTTATGTCCTGCACTCTGAGGTCATTTTCATGAGACTCCCACATAATTCTTTCTTCTCCAGACCATCGAGCAGTCATCCATCAGAGCTGTTTGGGAGGAAGGAAGCGGGGGTAGTTTCTGGGCAGAAGAGCCATGATCCCACATGAGGGGGACGAATGTGTGTGAGCTCCAAGGTTCTGCTGGGGGCCACACACCTAGGCAGCCAGGGTACAGTTAGCCGTATGCACGTGAGCTCAGGGGCAGAGGAAGGCAGCGGGGAGGCATCTGCTCGGGACCCTGTGAGACACCGTCCAGAGACCTCCTGTCAAATACAGGGCTCTAGGCGTTTCTCCAGCCTTTTTATCAGGTGGTAATTTGATATTGTGGCATTCGGTACTTCATGGCCCCAATTTTTCAGGTCTACTTTTTCTGTGTTCTTTGGTATTGCACTCTGTGGCAGACACAATCCAAGGTGACCCCAATGACCATGCTCTTGTATAATCCCCTTCCCTTGAGTGTAGAGTGCACCTGTAACTTGCTTTTACCCACTAGATTACGGCAACAGGATATCATTCCTGTGATTTGGTTATAAGATTCTATCTTAGCAGACTGGAGAGAGAGAGAGCCTCTCCTGTGGACCTTGAAGTGGCCAGCTGCCTTGATATGAACTGTCTCTGGAGAGGGCCACACGGCAGGGGACTACAGGTGGCATCTATGGTATCTAGCTGCTGAGGACCTCAGTCCTACAAACACAAGGAAATAAACCCTGTCAATAATCACATGATCTTGGGAAATGATCCCCAGGCTCAGGTGAGACCCCAGCCCTAGCCAGCACTGATTACAGTGGTGAGGCACTGAGCAGAGAACCAGCTAAGTCCTACTCAGACTTCCAACCCACAGAAATTGTGAGATAATGTCTGTTATTTTAAACTGTGAAACTTATAGCAATTGGTTACACAGCAGGAAAAGCGTGATACAGCTCCCCACACTAATGATAGATTTGACTGTGTGATCTGCTTTGACCATTGAGAATGAAGAAAACAGCACAAGCAGTGGCTTGTTAAAATAGGTGTGCATTTCTGCATTCTCTTTTCAACTCTTGCTACTGCCACAAAAACACATCTGGGCTAAGTTGCTGAAAAAAATGTGAGAGACCAGGGAAGAGAACTGATTTGTCCCCTCTAGGTCCATCCTAAACCAGCTAGACCTCAGTCAACCTGCCAACTAACCACAGACACAGCAGAGAGTCTAGCAGAGATCAGTGGAGCTCTGCTCGGATAGGCAGAACTTCCAACTGACCCAGGAACTCATAAGAAAAAAATAAATGGTTGCCACCTGAAACCTTAAGTTTTTAGGTGCTTTGTTATACAACATGCGTAGCAATAGATAATCGCTACCGGGACCCACCGATGAAAGTTGAGGTATGCATTTGAGCTTTCACACATAAATGATTGCCTTCTGGAATATTTTTTAATCAAAAGACTTAAGAGCATAAAAGAAGAAATTGGGAAAGCTGGTGAGAGAAAGGAGATGATCAATTGCTGTAAATTCTCAATAAGAGAGAAATTATTTTCTAATAAAATTGAAAATACATTTTAAAATTATTTTAGCATTTTACAGGGCATATTTAATCATAGCAAAAATAAAAGCTATTTGCATATCTTACATAAATCTTTTATAGAATCATTTCTTTTTTCTTCTCTTGAGGATCTCTGACTTTCAGGTCATTCTAGAGTAGGTGCGCTTATGAAGGAAGTGTTGCAGAGGTTTTAGAAAGATAGAAATCATGTGCAGAGAAGTACTTCCCTCTGCCTTCCACATGACACCCCATTAAATAACTACGGAACATTCATTCCCTCTAATAACACAGCTTTGTGCAGGAAACCTTGTCTGTTCCTTGGATAGGAATAGTGGGAGGGGAAGAGGTGTCAGGGAAGAGACCCACATGGGAGGGGTGCTAGAACAACAACAACAAAAAGATACTGTTAGAGGCTAATAGGAAAAAAAAGCACATTGAGGGTATTTTTGCTTCTGTGGGCACAGGCCTTTGTCTTGGATCCTGGGCTGTCCAGAAAACAGAAGCTCTGGGCAACATGAGATTAGGGGATTCTCTTCCTTTCAGAGGACAGCTCTGTTCTTGTTTATCCTCACAAGCTCACCACTGGGAATAACGGAATACAGGAAGCACTATAGTTTTGTTTTGACCCACTAAATGTTAGTAAGCAAAATGCACCCAAAAGTTTTTCAAGTAATTTTTGTTTTTCAGTTTGGAAGAGTAAAATAATAGAATCTTTCTACAGTCTGATTATCAACTGGTTTGCTTGCAAACAACTAAAATAGCTTGCAATGTTTCTTTTCTAATTTAGCTAGTACAAGTATATTCAAATCTGCCTGCACTTATCCATTTAAGTTTCACATATACTTCTTGTAACATTTGCATTGTCAGACAAAATGGGCCTCAGCCCATGGATGAAAGATGGGGAACGTAACCCCTGGGGCAGAATCATACTCACTTAATGGCAGATAAAAGTGCTTCTTTGAAGAGTCTAATGTCTTTGGAATGCCTCCTAGGGACCCTGTCCTGTGGATTCCAGCAGCCAGCAGGTTATGAAAACGTGGATTCCAGCAGCCAGCAGGTTATGAAGAGACTTTGGAGCCTTTTGCTACTGTTCTGGGTGGTCAACTTGTTGGTGACGGTGCCTGGCTAAAAGTCCAGCAATAGCTGCATGCTGGTGAAGCATCTGGTCAGCTCCTTCTGGGAAACCCAGCAGCAGGAATCACTGAAGGCTCCGGAGCTACCCTTCGCCATTGCTCACCCCCTAGTGGGCAGCCTGCTGGATGACCAGGGCACTAGGCAATTCCTTGCCTTCTTCTTGCTCTCTGACTTCTCAAAACATATTTTCTATTTGAAGATTGTTCCACCTCCATGAAAGATCTATCCTTAATTTTTAGTAAGTCAAGGTTTCCCTTCTGAGTACTTATATTTATTAACCTCCCTCAAAGTAAGGTTAGGTTCATGGAAATACTTCATGTGTTTTGTCATGACATGAAGTATCCCTAAACCATTTCCATTTCCTCCAAAATTCACGGCAGTATGAGGCAAACACACAGAACATGGAGGGCAAGAGTTTTAGCTAAAATTTAATAGCCATTTACAAGCTTTATATTCTATTTCAGAATCTTGACTCAAATGGCACTTGAAATGCAGAGCTAAATCATGGGTTAAGAATATCATTTTGTAAGTGACCTTCACAGTCTGATTTAAAGGTGCTAAGGCCTTAAAGCAGTTGTTCCTCTCGGTTTGTTATTTCTGGCACAAACTTCTCTCTGCATGTTTTATGGGACCAGTTTTTAACATGTTTGCAAAAACTTCAGCTAATTTTTAATTTGTGAACTCACCATATCAATTCCAACTATCCATCTGGATTTGTTGATTGTCAAAATGACAGCCATACTCCTCCATACATAAAGACAAAATTTGATCTTTGTTCAGGAGAAAGCAAGGTAAGCTATTTCCAAATGAGAGCATTTAAACAGTCACATACTTCTCTTATCTCTAAATACAGTAGCTGGGGCCAGGGCAAATCTTCACAGTACAAAAGGAGAGGAGAGAAAAAGGCAGCTTCTCATGTTCTGAGGAATAACATTCAGTTTTGAATTAAGACTACAGTTCATTTACTTTTAGGATAATGCAACGATCTGTATCTTAATTTTTTTATATTATTAGATAATTGTTATAAACATGCAATAAAGCATCTAGTATACCTCACATAGCAAGTATGCAGCTGTGATTTTAGGGTATGTGATCTTCATTTTTAAAAAACAACTATTGCCTGTGAACTCAAAAAATATGTAAATTGGCAATATCCATCAGTTGCCCCATGAAACTCATAAAATCTTTCCTGTCCCTCTTGCAGATCTCAAAACAACATCACAGCAGGACTATAATCACCCACAACAGTCATATTTACAAGATGCAATTTACTGTAATGACACATATAAGAATTCCTTCATCACAAAGTTGTTTCCCTGAGACATTTGTGTCTTCCTATCAATATGAAAAACAGCATTCAAGGGTAAGCGTACTGTTAGCCGCACAGTTCAGCTGAAAAAATAAGCTACTCAAACCTGTCAATTCTCACTAAAGGATAACTAATACAATCTCAAAGATATAATATAAGTATACATGAAATTCACTTATCACATTTAGTTGTTGAACATGAAGAATTTTATATTTGGACAGAATTTCACCCAAGGAGTCAATGTCAATATATGGAAGCATTAAGCTTCCCTTATGTTGCAGCCCTTCATAGTTGTGTCTCCAGGGTGCCAAGAAGCTGTTTCAGATAGATTTCTTTGCATTGCCTCTCCAAGTGATTTCAGTGCTCATGAAAACCATCATAGAAAAAGTAAAAGGCAAATGATAAAAGTTCCTTAAAAAGAAGATTTTCCTGCCATCAGACAGAACCTAAAGTCATTTCTAAAGGAGCCCAGCATATTGACTGTGCATGATTCCTCACTACTTCCAAAAAAAGAGAGAAATAGCAATACATACATTTTATAATACATCAAATCAAAAAGAGGAATGTGGGTTCTATGCATATTAATACTGACAAAATTCAGTAGCCAATATTACAGTCTTCACACATCTTAAAAATGAGTGGTGATTAATGAATGATATTTCTGGAATTGTACATAACCAGTCCTATATTTGTTTTTGGACATCAAAATTCATAGTATTTAATGAGTCATAGATGATATCTATAGGAAGACCTTAACCTTTCATCAATTATACCATTTGAGTAAATTTCATAACAGTGTTTCTTAATTGTTCTGCTTTAGAATGCCGAACCATTCTGTGAACACTGCCTAATGCCACACAAATGTCCACAATAAACAAGCAGCATTTCTCTAGGTTTCTGAAATTCACCCACAAGCGGTGGGTCCAAGTGTCCATGTTGTTATTCCCTTGAAGTCTCCATTTAAAGACTACATGCCTGGAGGAAGACAAAGTTAACAACAAGCAAGCAAATATTCCTGCCGCAGTCGCTTCCCTGAGAATGAAACATTTTGCTTTTAAAAAGCAAATTAAGGTTTCAAGTACACATAATTCAGAAAGAGCTGGTGGATCGAAACATAATTAACAGAAACATTTGTGTTTCAAAAGTAATCTGAAAAGACTGATTCATATTCTATTCCATACAAATATTCAGTTACGGAAATTAGGTGCATTCACAGGGATTTCACTGCACAACAAATCATTAAAAATTATATAAGAGAAAGGGAAAAAATAAATAAATGCAATCAAGAAAAGATTAGGAGGTCTATTAAGTTCATGTAACAACTACTTTGCACTAATAGACAGTTTGGAGAATCAAAAAAAAAATGATCATTCTTGGTCATGAGGGGAGGTGCTCCATATTTGAGTTAGAAAGGCTTCTGAAAAGTTAACTTCACTGAGGGGACGTGACTCCATGTACAAAACGGTGCTTTTGCCACTGCCTGACTTTCTCTTAGAGACATGGGAAAATGTAGATTCAGTGATTGTGGTAGTTTAGGGAGAATTCACATACAGCATATCCATACTTTTAGCAAAACAATACATCTATCCACATAGAGTTGATAGGCCTGAAGCTGTTGTTGAAAAGGAGAGCTTCTGCTTAACTTTCACTGACTTCTAGCATAATAAATAACCATTCTTATCACCTAAAAGAGTTACAAGCAATGGCTGGGCACAGTGGCTCACACCTCTAATCCCAGCACTTTGGGAGGCCAAGGCGGGCAGATCACCTGAGGTCAGGAGTTTGAGACCAGCCTGGCCAACATGGTGAAACCCCATCTCTACTAAAAATATAAAAATTAGCTGGGTGTGGTAGCACACGCCTGTAATCCCAGCTACTCGGGAGGCTGAGACAGGAGAATTGCTTGAACCCAGGAGGCAGAGGTTGCAGTAAGCTAAGATCTCGCCATTGCACTCCAGCCTGGGTAACAGAGACTCTGTTTTAAAAAAAAAAAAAAAAAAAAAGTTACATGGAAAATAAGCCAACTATATGCACTTTAAAGCACCTTCAAATAAACCATTTCTCTTCTCTTATGGTATGCCTTTTGAATACTATTCTTTCCTAAATTCTGTTTACTATATATTACCATTTGGGAAAGAACTTGATTTCAAACTCTCACCCCACAATTAGAATCTGTGCCTCTCTAGGCCTGTGCTTCCTGCATGAAGAAATGTGCCCCTTCCATACATTGAAAGATATAAACAATTATAGTGCAGGTTCAAATTAACTTGGAACAGAAATAAAATTTTGCCTGGGTAAATCAATATCATAGCATTTTGATTTTGTTTATGAATTTTACATATGGATAATAGGTTTGAAAGCTGAAACTGAAACTTTCATTACTGTATTTGCATCTATTATCTTACCTTACAGTGTATCTGTAATTATTAATTTGGCTTAAAAAAAGATCCATTGACAATCTTCAAAGCATTAGTGCATGATTAAAGGGAATTTGGATATAATTTAAGTATTAAATATGCTAATTTAAAAAATAGTGTAGATTTTCATACTAGACAGAAAGAAGGTTATGGTCTTTCAAGCCCTGTAAATATATTGAACTAAAATCGATTCAATCATACTAAAAAAAAAATCAATGTAAACAAAGATGACAGAACTCCATAAAAAGTAAATAAAAAGTATATTTCAACTTTCAGATTACTAATTATGTAGAATAAATTGCTCTTTAGGTAGCTAGAAGTGTAGACAGATTTGGCAATGAGGGCATTTCTTGTCATTACACCAGAGTTTTAAGAAGCTGACTGAAGAGAAGGAGCTTAAGCCCAAGGAGAATCTAGTAGATTTTCATCATAATTCTCCCTGCATAAAGGATGATACACAGTTTGGCATTCTGATTTCTCTTTCGTTGAGCTGTCTGAATGAGGAAAAAAGGGATTTAACTTATTTTCATTTCAAATTCCCAAACAATAAAAATTCATAAACAATTTAGGTAATTGTAATAAGGAGGGATTTAGGATGAGGAATATAGCATTTTTTTTCATAGATTCTATGAACCCTTCAAAGTGCTCTAAAAATACTATAAGTTTGATGAGCAGCAAAGCATTAGTCTAATCAACACCTCTCTCCTTCCACCCTCACGTATGTACATATACACACACTGTACAGCAATACATTCTATTAGTCTAACTTAACTCTGACAGTTTGATAGTTGCCCCCAGAGGCTGTGCAAGGTTACAAATACTGTCTACACTGTATCACAGTTCAAGACCACCAGCACCCAAGTGGTTAAGCGAGAACCAACCCGTCCATTAAAAAAAAAAAAATCAATCACATATTTTGAATTTCTTTAAAGATACAAATGGAGGAGACAGTGAACCACCCCATATATTATTCTGAGTCCTGTAACTGTCTTTATCTAAAATATGTTTTGCATATGGAAGGCTAGATGCCTTTAAATATACTTTTAGCAATTCTGAGTATTAAATGTGCCTTTGAAAAATATGACAAGTTTTTTTTTTTAATGTTGAGGAAAATTCTGTAAGAGCGTTTTTTTTGTTGTTGTTTTTGGGTTTTCCCCCTACCCCTGCAAAGATGAATTTTGCAACATTTCCTCCCAGCAGCACACTGACAGCTCTGCCATCCTGTATATAATGCGTTCTGGCAATGAAGCCCTCAGGCACTGCAGCTGTCATATACTCCAGCACAGGACCCCCAGGAAGAAGTCCTGCGGCCCCACGGCATCTTGGGCTTTTCCACACCCAATCCTTGGGCATCTTGCAATAGTGGCTGAAGTCCAGAACTTGAACTTCACTGAGAAAACCAAGTCCACTCAAAATGCAGCATTTTCATCTTTTGGTTGGGTGATTCTTGGTCCCCCATGGATAGGAATGATACCTATAAGATTCAGAAGTGGAAAGAATTCTCTATAGTTACAAATATTTTAGTTCATACATTCAATTTCAAAAACTGGGGCTCAGGCATAAGAGTAAATAAATCACAGTAAATAAAAAGATGATTATTTTTGTTAGGATGGGAACATTTTTAGAAAGCTGCCTTTGCCTGAAGTCTGGTGCTAACAAGACCTTTCTCAAATTATGAACTCAATAGGAACTGATAGCACTTTGTAGTAGAAAAACAAATACTCATTCAAAGTAGTTTGTATATTTGAATACCTGTGTAGGTTAAAATAACTATTTTACACGCTTATCAGTCAATAGGGGAAATAAAGCAATTCAAGTTGATTCAATGTAGATTTCTTGTTATCTTGTATATTGTATGTTTCTCAACATATATTGTATATTTCTCAACATATATTTTATTAAAAATAAAATATTAATGTAATACTCAAGTATATTCATAAAGATGATATGCTTATCATCTGTTTATTCATAACTCGGATGATTTTATCCTCACAAACAACAATGATAAAATTAAGGCACATTAAGTTGTATCCTCCCGGTAAGCAAGCTAAAAGTTTATGTATGTGAAATGTAATTTATCATACTATCATGCAAACGATCAAAAATAGAGCCTGCTTTGGGAAGAGCTGTGAGGCTGGCCAAGGCTTTTTGACCTTCTTTAATTTTCTTTACATAGCTTTCTTGCTTCCAACTCAGTCCTAGCTTCCTTCTTCCCAGAAGCCCAGAAATGAGAAATACCCCACCTCAGTCAGGTCCTTGCTGCTATTTCTGTTCCAGTTACATTTTCTTTTCCTAATGCAGCATTTTATGCCTGAGACATTCTTCCTAACTGTCCAAGAAGTCTCCTCACGATGTAAACAGTTCCAGAAATCTTCCTCAAAGATAGCTAACAGATAAATAATGGCTTTATCCTGAGACTTTCAGTCTGAAAATGGCACCTCTCTATTCTCTTCCTTAACTAAATATAAACCCATAATTTAAGCCAAAAATGTACCTTCTCTTGAATTAATCCTTGAGTGAGTGGCTGGCTAGATGATGTGTGTACTGTTCAAACTGATAGTCTTAAATTGTAAACTTGAAGAACACAGGAATTTTGTATGTAACTTTCTTGGTATGGTGCTTAATTCATTTAAGAACAAATTTTGCAATGATGGTGATGACAATGATGACCACGTCAATGAGAACAACAGAGATCTGGGTAGACCATGGTAAAGGAGTGAAAAGAGTGTTCCCCATTTCCAGCCACATAGCTAAAACAGCTTTCCTCAATTGTGTTCATGTAAAGAGTGAGGAAAACACTGAGGTCAACAAACAAGGTCAACAGATTTCTTTCCTATAGTACATCTCAGAGTCTTTAATATAGTAATAGGTGTCAACATTCTCCAAAAATAAAAAATTGTACATTCTGAGTTTCCCAAATATATGTGGCCATGAAACTTTATTTTTCAGAGACTATGTATTGACATCTTTGATAATATTGCCCATTCTATGAAACCTATTGGGGAAAAAATGCAGTCTACTAATTCTTAATGCTGATTCTAAATACCTCTACATATGCTGTGACATTTAGCATCCTCCATCCTTTGACTGTGGAAAAAAGCATGACAGTGCCAGATAATCTGATTTGTACTTGGAGTTATGTGTTATTTACAGTTTATGGATTATTAGGTGCTTCTAATTTAAGCCTGACTTATTTCTTGAGAATTATTTTGGAACACTAGTAAACAAACAGTGGCTTTAGGCACAAACAAGGGTTATTTTTACAAGCAAACTCTGGAGAGTTTTCTCCCAAGATGTGTTCTATCATTGCTATTAGAAGTCAAAAGGGGGTTGGGTGCGGTAGATCATGCCTGTAACCCCAGCACTTTGGGAGGCCGAGGCAGCTGGATCACCTAAGGTCAGGAGTTCAAGATCAGCCTGACCAATATGGAGAAACCCTGTTTCTACTAAAAATACAAAAATTAGCCAGGTGTGGTGGTGGGCGCCTGTAATCTCAGCTACTTGAGAGGCTGAGTCAGGAAAATCGCTTGAACCCGGGAGGTGGAGTTTGTAGTGAGCCGAGATTACACCATTGCACTCCAGCCCAGCCTGAGCAACAGAGCAAGACTCCATCTCAGAAAGAAAGAAAGAGAGAAAAAGAGAAAGAGAGAAGAGAAAGAAAGGAAGGAAAAGAAAGAAAGAAAAGAAAGAAAGAAGGAAAGAAGGAGAGAAAGAGAGAAAGAGAGAAAGAAAGAAAGAAAGAAAGAGAGAAAGAAAGAAAGAAAGAAAGAAAGAAAGAAAGAAAGAAAGAAAGAAAGAAAGAAAGAAAGAAAGAAAGAAAGAAAGAAAAAGAAAGAAAGAAAGAAAAAAGAAAGAAAGAAAGAAAGAAAGAAAGAGAAAGAAAGAAAGAAGCCAAAAAGGGAACACCATGGATATATGGGTTTTTAAATGTGATTCATTTTAATTTAGAGCACTTTAAGGAAATTTAATGTAATACCCAACTTATATTGCTTAAACTTGACTGTTCCAAGGTATGAATATAATACCTTCATATTATATTCACAATTACAAATATAACTGAATAATCTTTTGCCTTTGTTATAAGGCATCCTATTATCTGTTTATGATAATAAGAAAATTTGCGTGTCTTTTAATAAAGCAGTGTGTCTTTGGAACTAGATCTGTGTAAAACCTAATGAAAGTAGAATTGAAAAAGAATAATGATAAATTCCAAAATAAGACTTAAATATTTTTTAATAAAGGGAAAATAAAAGTTCTTGTAAGAGCTTCCTTAAGTTCCTTGCACACTTAGTTTTCCTTGATATTTAAATGATTTTCTGCAAAAAATATGAAGACATTCCTTGCCCATGATCCCAAGTCTCTGAGGAAATGCAGATAAAATGACAAGAGTGATCTTTGCCCCAGTACAAGCCAAGGGCACCTGAAATAATAAGGCTCAGAGTTAAAAACAGAAACATTCATACTATCCATGAAAGGCTGTATATACTCAGCCCTTGAATAGAAAATGAAAATTCAAAAATCTCTCCAGGGATGGTGGGAGGAGAGTAGCTGTGGAGATGGTAATTTCTATTAATGATATATCTTTAGAAAATGAGAATTACTCATCATTCCTCTGCAGTTACAAATCACAACAGAACTACATTTATAAAGTTTAGTATTTTGAAACTCTGTTATCAAGTCAAAAGAGCAAGTAGTTGAATAATTTTACTTGTGATTCATAAGAAAAACTCCTTGAAATGGGAGAAGAAGAAGAAAAAGGAGAAGAAACACTGGAGACTGAACTAACATTAAAAAAGAATCTAATTTCTATATAATGACCTTAACAGGATGTTCTTGAGCCCTCTTTCTTTTCCCGTTGTTAGTAGTCATCTTTGGTAAAGACTTCTGGAATAATTTAAATAGTGGTCACAAAATAGCTTCAATAATTGAAAAGGAAGGCAGTTCCTCCAGGCATAAAAGACCACTTGAGAGAATATACTCCAAAGGACTATGCCTCCTAAAACAACTGTGGCCTATATAGAGTGTGTGTGTGGATACTTGCAATCAATTTGATGATTCAGCTATGAGTAGGCTCCTTAGGTAAGTCAAGAGACAACTCCTGTGTAGCAGACACTGTAAACGCCCATGCCCCTATCTATTCCACTTCAAAGCATGCTGGAGGATTTCTACCTGCCAATACATAAAGGAATTCAATAAAGAAATGCCTGCATTTCGATAAAGAAATACCTGCATTTCTTTTCCTGAGGATTTATCTGACCCCTGGAGTCTTCTTTGTTCATATTTACAAAAGGCCAGAAAAAAAAAAAAAAACAGTGAATTAACACTTCCTAGGGAAAGGCCTTAAACAATGACTGATGGAAATTGGAGGATAAATACCCCAGTTCTCTCACTCGTTTGTGTGGGATGGCCCTGGTACATGTTCTATACCAGCTCTTAGATTTCCCCAGTGGGATCAGGCTCCAATCACCCACAATACTAATTTGCTTGATTATAAAACTTTTCTTGAATAACTTCTTAGTAAACTAATTGTACTCAAATGGTTGTGCCAACACTATTTCCAAAAGTAAAATTATAAAAATTATGCAATTGATAAAATAGCCTATATTCTTAGAACACCAATAATAGGTATATTGGAAGATAACATACAACTCCAGTAAATGGAGGTTTCTTATTTAGGGTAAACAAATGGCAACATATAATAGCAAAGTCTCTTCTCCACAAATATATCTTAAATTCACAAGAAATGATTCTTTGTTCAGTTGCACTTTGTCCCTAGCCTTCTGTGCAAATAGTGGGTAGATTTAAGTGATAGGAGTGAGTTTTCAGCTCTTCTAGAATGAGACAAACAAATATTTAATTTTTAAAATACCAATCTGGAAATGCTTTTCCATTTACTTATGTCTATTTTTTTATGGGAATACATTTCTACTAAGCAATCACCCTTTTTGTTTCAACTGAGAATACAGCAACTGTGTCCACACAAAAGATGGGCACATAAATTCTACTTATAGATGTATCTAGTCTAAGCAAAGATATTTTATAAAAGTATTTAAAATAAAATTTGAAAAAAAAACTTCTGGAATAAAGGATAGAGAAATTAGATCTAACATCTGATGACCTCAATTCATCTTTCACAATTGAAAGTAAACTCTAGTTCTTACCTGTTAGATGTAAAATTGTAATAGCCACTTTCCTCAAGGACTTCTTCAATCACAGTCTAAATTTTTTTTAAAAAATCAGGTTAGTATTGAATTAAAAGCAACAAAATAAAATCATTCAGAGACACTGCAAAAACCTCACCTGCATCTGTTCATATGTTATTCCTTCCTCCAATTCAAAGCTGGTTGGTAAGCCTGAAAAAGATAAATTATGGAAAATCTGACATTTGGGTTCACATTTTCTTATTCTTTACTGGAAATTATGACTTCAACCACAGGGCAAACAGGTCAACTTCTTAATGATAAAGATGTAACAAGCGCATTCCAAAGCATCTGCCTTGGCTTTGAATATTCAAATGTTTTGCTTTTCTTTCTTTAATAACTGACTTCCTTGGGCATGGCCATCACAAAATGATACATGAAGATTAAGGGGCATTGCTCATAGTGTCCAATTAAGTTAGAGAAGTGTGTGTGTCTGTATGTGTTAAGGGCA
Organism: Mandrillus leucophaeus; assembly: GCF_000951045.1. Classification (NCBI taxonomy): domain Eukaryota; kingdom Metazoa; phylum Chordata; class Mammalia; order Primates; family Cercopithecidae; genus Mandrillus; species Mandrillus leucophaeus. Next base: position 744,886 of record NW_012109975.1, on the reverse strand, counting down.
ATTGAGGGGTGATTCCAAATGCAAATTACCTGATGGGTGTTTTCTGATTAAGAAACTCTCCCTAATCCACAGGCCAAGAAGAATAAATATACATTAGAAAGAAAATGGATTCTTACAGGGAGGCAGATATAGATGTGAAAGACAGCAAAGATCTGATCCTTTCATATAACTGCCTAGAGGGAAAAAATATATTTATTGCCAGAAGACTTTTAAAATGTTTATTATTACTATTATTATTATTATCATCATCATCTTGTAAAGATAGGGTCTCACTATGTTGCCCAGGTTGGTCTTGAATTCCTGAGCTCAAGTCATCCTCTTGCCTACAGCTTTCCAATATCTGTATATTATAAGCATGTGCCACCATGGCGGGCCAGACTTTTTATTTTTTTACATTTAATTTAATTTTAAGTTCCAGGATACATGTACAGGATGTGCAGGTTTGTAATATAGGTAAACATGTGCCATGATGGTTTGCTGCACCTGTCAACTCATTAGCTAGGTATTAAGCCCAGCATGCATTAGCTATTTATCCTGATGCTTTCCCTCCGCTCACCCACTCCACCACTCCAACAGGCCCCAGTGTGTGTTGTTCCCCTCCCTGTGTCCATCTGTTTTCATTGTTCAGCTCCCATTTATAAATGAGGACATTTCGTGTTTGGTTTTCTGTTCCTATGTTAGTTTGCTGAGGATAATGGCTTCCAGCTCCATCCATGTCCCTGCAAAGACATGATCTCATTCCTCTTTATAGCTGCATACTATTCCATGGTGTATATATACCACATTTTCTTTATCCAGTCTATCATTGATGGGCATTTGGGTTGATTCCATGTCTTTACTATTGTGAATAGTACTGCAATGAACATATGTGTGCATGTATCTTTATAAGGGAATTATTTAATTTTCTTTGGGTATATACCCAGTAATGGGATTGCTGGGTCAAATGGTATTTCTGGTTCTAGGTCTTTGAGGAATCACCGCACTGTCTTCCACAATGGTTGAACTAATTTACATTCCTAGCAACAGTGTAAAAGCGTTCCTATTTCTCCACAGCCTCGCCAGCATCTGTTGTTTCTTGACATTTAAATAATTGCCATTCTGACTGGCACAAGATGGTTTCTCATTGTGGTTTTGATTTGCATTTCTCTAATGATCAGTGATGTTGAGCTTTCTATCATATGTTTGTTGGCCACATAAGGAGCTCCAGAGGCCCAGGAGCTCTCTGCCACGTCTTCGTTTGAGTAGTGTCTGTTCATGTCCTTTGCCTACTTTTTAATGGGGTTGATTTTTTCTTGTAAATTTGTTTAAGTTCCTTGCAGATTCTGGATATTAGACCTTTGTCAGATAGTTAGACTGCAAAAATTTTCTCTTTCTGTAGGTTGTCTGTAACCTCTAATGATAGTTTCTTTTGCTGTGCAGAAGTTCTTTAATTAGGTCCCATTTGTGAATTTTTGCTTTTGTTATAATTGCTTTTGACATTTTTGTCATGAAATCTTTGCCCATGCCTATGTTCTGAATGGTACTGCCTAGATTTTCTTCTAGGGTTTTTATAATTTGGGGTTTTACATTTAAATCTTTAATCCATCTTGAATTAATTTTTGTATAAGGTGTAAGGAAGGGGCCCAGTTTCAATTTTCTGCATGTGGCTAGCCAGTTCTCCCAGCATCATTTATTAAATAAGGAATCCTTTCCCTGTTGCTTGGTTTTGTCAGGTTTGTCAAAGATCAGAAGGTTCCAGATGGATGGTCCTATTTCTGAGTTCTCTATTCTGTTCCATTGGTCTATGTGTCTGTTTTTGCACCAGTTAATGCTGTTTTGGTTACTAAAGCCTTGTAGTATAGTTTGAAGTCAGGTAACATGATGCCTCCAGCTTTGTTCTTTTTGCTTAAGATTGTCTTGTTGTACAGACTTTATGATGGTTGATCAGAATTTGGTACACTAGCACCTTAACCCACTCCGATGCCACCCAAAGCCGTGTTGACCAGCTTTCACTCAAACCAATCAACACTGACATGTAGAGGCCCAGGAGCTCTCTGCCACTTCAAGTAGAGAAGACAGAATGGGTTTAGGGTCAAGAAGAGACATGAAAATATGAGTACTGGCAGCTCATTTTTAAAGGCATTCCCCACAGTACCAGCAGGCTCTGCTGTTTTTGCTTTTGCCCAGCCTGCTGTGACAAGGGCCACACCTAATCAGCTCTGGGGTGGGGCATCCAGCTGCCCTGGGAGGAGTTTGTCAACTCACCCTCAGGTTTTTGAGAGACTTTTATCAAAGTTCTTCATTTCATCAGAGTTTCTATGATGAGGAGAAGTTTGGCCTGCAGATAAACTTCTCTGTCTTGGAAATGCTTTTAAAGCAAATGACTTTAAACAACATTTTATCTTGGATTTCTCAGGGATTATTTTAAATAAAATTCTGCATACATAGGAGTTAGCTTTATCCCAGAAAACCAAAGGAAAGTTTGTCAATTAATTCATGAAGTAATTCATTCAGTCAACAACAAAAGCACAACAAAATTGAGCATTTTTTCCAAGTTAAAGAGATGGCAAGTCTTCATTTAACTGTAAAATCTTCACTTCTATCCACTCCTCCAAGTGGCATAGCTACCATTTATAAAGATAAAAAATTCTTTAGGAGTACTGAAACCTCAGAGGAGCTTGAAAGCTTCCTCTTAGAATTCAGATATGACAAGAAGAGTTCAATTATGCTGAGCCCCTACTAATAGACAGGCACTTTTTATTTTTACTCTAATCCTCACTATAACTTTATGATGCAAGTATTTATCCCCATTTTACAGGCAAGGAAACTGGGGTTCAGAGAGGTTAAATAATTGCCCATAGTCAGCTACTAAATGGTTTAGCCGAGATTTGAATCTAGGCACCCAGGTTTCCAGAATCTGTGCCTTTCAATCCCTATGCTATACTGCCTCCTTATGTGAATTTTATGCAAAAGAAAAAAAAAATTCAATGTGTCTAATGTGGATTCTTCAGGTGAGTTTCAAGGTTTCTCTATTTTGAATATTTAAACTCTTTATTTCTGCTCTTTATCTCCCTGCATGCTTTAGGGAATTTGATTTCCCATCATCAGATAAGCGAAAAGAAATAAAAGGAAATACAACTCACCCACACAGATTCTGCTGTTTGTTTATGATATTAATAAATGATCAAGGAAGCTGCCACAACTGGGTAAGATAAATCTCAGGGAATTTCTAGATTCCTACCATATGTGCCTTCCAACTATTGCCATAAATAATCAAAATAAGCTCCATTTAAAAAAAAAAATGAAGATAATCTTTTAGAAATAGCTGTTGATCCAAACAATATATTTCTTCATGAAAGCCAGATTACCCATGTTGATCAATATTACCTGTCGGGTCATTTGGGGACAGGCTGTTTCCACTGGATGAATGATGTAATAAATGGTAATCTACAGTGCAAAAATTGGGCTCAATTGGTTCTGGAGATCCCTGAGATAACTGAAATAGAAAAAGCAAAATCACATCTTAGTTTACACTCAGAAGGAAATGACAGGAGACCTCTGTGTGGGGTTTTTCATTTCCCTATGTCTCTGCACAGAAAATTTGTGGTCTGTGGTTTTCATTCCCTTGTAGATAGATAAATAAATAATCTTCTTCTTTCCAAGATAATTTATAAATTGGATGCACCAAAAAAACAGGGAAAGCAAGTTAGACAATTCTCTGGTCATATGAAAAAATATACTTTATGGCCTTATGAGAGCAAAAGAAAAATGAATATAAAAATACTGGCATGAACCTGGGACATCAAGATGTTATTTTTATCAGGCATAGGAGGAATAAACTCCAATTATTCAACAGAACAATATGTTTAGCCCAAATCACTATTTTTTTTCATGTATCTACTTTGAATAATTCCTTTTTGTTTGACCAAGGCAAGTAAGTTTCTTTTTTTCTTTTTTTCTACAACAGTGTCTCACTCTGTCAGCCAGGCTTCAGTGAAGTGGCAGGATCTCGGCTCACTGCAACCTCCGCCTCCATGCTCAAGTGATTCTCCTGCCTCAGCCTCCCAAGTAGCTGGGATTATAGGCACCCGCCACCATGCCCAGCTAATTTTTGTATTTTTTTTTTTAAGTAGGAACGGGGTTTCACCATGTTGGCCAGGCTGGTCTCAAACTCCTGACCTCAGGTGATCCACCTGCCTCGGCCTCCCAAACTGCTGGGATTACAGGCATGAGCCATCACATCTGGCCAAATAAGTTTCTTAATACATTTTTCTAAATTATTATTAATTAATTTTAATCTCCAAATATTAATTCCCAGCACTCTGAAGGAAAGAGTAATTTGCCAAATGACAATATTTATTAAAGTTTCATTCATTTAATGCCTTTCTATAAAGCTGAATTTTTCAAGTAGAATTTTAGACCATAAATGTTTTTCAACCTCCTTTCACCTTTAATTCCAATTATCACTTGGGCTGGCCAAGTTTTAGTGCCTAAGTTACTTCTAAAATATAAATTCATAATAATAAATCAGAAACAAATGGCATAATTTGTACTATGCAATAGTAGTTAGCTTGTATTCATATACTTTGTTTATGAGTTAAAATACATCATTGTTCAATCACTTGAGAAAGCTATTTGGCAATATACACTACAATTTAATAATATATGCCTATCCTATGACCCAGCAATCCCACTCTTAAGGATTTTTATGAGAGAAATAAGTGCACATGTCCCATCAAAAGACATGTATAAGAATATTCATGGCACCTTTTCTTCATAATAACTAAAACCTGGGAAAACCCCCACTGTCCATGGAGAAAAGAATGGATAGATATATATCATGGTGTGTTCATACAATGGAATTCTGCAAAGCAATAAAAAAAAGAACAAACTATGGATACTCATAGCAACATGGTTGAGTGTTGGACAAAAGAAGCCAGAAACAAAATACATAGTGTATGACTTCATTCTTATAAATTTTCATCATCAGTGATATATGGTTTGGCTGTGTCCTCACCCAGATCTCATCTTGAATTGTAACTCCCACAATTTCCATGTGTCATGGGAGGACCTGGTGAGAGGTAATTGAATCATGTGTGTGGGTCTTTCCTGTACTGTTCTTATGATAGTGAAAAAGTCTCACAAGATCTGATAACTTTAAAAACTGGAGTTTGCCTGCACAAGCTCTCTCTTTTTGCCTGCTGCCATCCGTGTAAGATGTGACTTGCTCCTCCTTGCCTTCTGCCATGATTGTGAGGCTTCCCCAGCCCCGTGGAAATGTAAGTTCAATTAAACCTCTTTCTTTTGTAAATTTCCCAGTCTTGGATATGTCTTTATCAGCAGCATGAAAATAGACTAATACAATCAGACAAAACTAACCAAGGGTAACAGATATCAGGTAATGATTACATTGTGGCAGGAGAAGTAATGTGGCCAGGAAAAGGCACAAAGGGGTCTTCTGCACAGCTAGAAATATTCTATATATTGATGTGGGTGGTGGTCATATGGGTGAAAATGTGTTCATAAAACTTCATGAGGCTGTATATGTACCTCGTTGTACTCATTATGCATTTATACCTTAAAATATTTTATATTGGTAATTAAAAATTAGTTTTTTTCCATCAATGTACTTTGGATATTGTAAATACAAATAATTTATGGGTCGCCCAGTCTCCATGTTGACAAACGCCTACTACCCTCTAAGGAAAAAAATATGTGATTATATCCATTCTTATCAGTGATAACTGATAACTGAGGTAATTGGATCATGGGGGTGGTTTCCCCAGTACTGTTCTCATGATAGTGTGTGAGATTTCATGAGATCTGATGGTTTTATAAGTGTCTCGCATTTCCCCTGCTTGCACTCATTGTCTCTCCCACCACCCAGTGAAGAAGTGCCCTCCACCATGATTGTAAGTTTCCTGAGGCCTTCCCAGCCATGTGGAACTGTAAGTCAAGTCTTTTTGCTTTATAAATTACCCAGTCTCGGGTATTTCTTCAAGCAGCCTGAGAACGGACTAATATATAACCCATTTGTAATATGACAAGATTGTAAGATTATAAATACGGTAATACAGGAGACCCTGATAATCACACACTTAATAATTTTCTCATCTGTGCTGTAAGGTATCATGGAGGTAGCCCTGAGCATTCTGTACATCTCATATCCCAGCTTGTAGGTGGTTACAACTAAGCTTTTTAATGTCTTGTGATGCTGAAAATGATTTCCTGGTATTACCTTTCAAATGACTTCAGATGGAACTTTTCGTATGGTTTAGCATAAGAGTAATTGGCTGCCTAAAATCTCATCCTAATTAGAAAAAGCTTACTTAACTTATTAAGTTTATACCTTGGAATTCTAAATATTTCACAGACAGAAAGATATTTAAAGCCTCAAAGAAAATTATGTGAATTATGACTTGGAGAGGTCAAGACTGCCATTTTAAGATGACAAGGACAAGTCCTTTTCATTGATCTCAAACCCCGAAGAGAGGAGTTTTTGAGATTTCCAGTGCTTATGTCACATTGGTAGTCTCACTGAGCTTAAGAACTGGACATTTTTAGAGATATTGGCACACAGATGAAGGCAAGGACTAAAATTCATTTTGTGATGAATCCCAGATACACTGACTTTCCATTCTAGGAACTTCCCAGAACTACTTTTTGCAGTTTCGTTTCTAGATATACACATTGTTTTGGCAAACAATTTTTTGCCCCCTAGTATATGTTGGACAGCATGGTTTATGATCTGAGCAGGATGCAGAAATGATCTGGTTTCTGTGAGGCTTGTAATCTGACTAGGAAAACAGGATAATAATGTAAAAAAATAGGGTGATATCATAAATCATGAACTGTGAAATGAAATGATGATTTGTAAACTTACAAAAAGAAGGGTCCTTCATGAAGACTAGCATGGTTTTTTAAAGAGGTTCTGTAGAAGAAACACTGGAGCTGATCTTTGAAGGATAAATTTAGGTAAATCATAGCAATCAAAGTGTATGTTCCAGGTAGAGGGAACTTGCAGGTAAAGGTTGGGCATTGCATATTAATGGAAAAGTGATGAAAGGGAGATGACATGATTCCATGTTATAGAGATATGGGCATTCATGATGAAATGAGGAAAACAAGTTCCATTCATTAATTTAGTATTTTTAACCAATTATTTTGTGCCAAGCAGAGATCCAAACAATGAAAAAACCCATTAATGGCCAAAGATTATACTCTTGGAGTTCGCTAACTACTTAGGGAGAAATATGTCTGTGAAATATCCACCTAGATATATGTAAAATTACAACGGTTCTAAATGCATTGAAAGATAGGTTTGTGGTTTTAGGAGGTAGCAGATAGATTTGACTTAGTCAGCAAAGGCTTCCATGAAAAAGTGACATTTATGCCAAGAGCTGTAAGAATGAGTAGATGGGGTGAGAAGAACATTACAGGCAGAGCAAAAAGCACGTACAAGACTATGAAGAAAGCAGCATGCTAGATAAACACATTTTAGGAAGGGCCTGGTGGCTGATGTGGAGACAGCAAGGGGCAACAGTGATACGAGATGAGGGTGAACAGAAGGGCAGGAGTTGGATCTGATTTTGGAATTTTATACTGAGTTCCTTAAAGGATTTTCTGTGTTGTGTGTGTGTGTACAAGTGTGACATGATCTGTTTTGAAAGGTTCATCCTGGATGTAATACACAAAACAGTTTAAATGGGGTTGGGAACATCAGGGTGAATGCAGGCAGACTATAAAGAGGCTCCTACAAATAAGGGGGGCCTGGAAAGTGGGATCCCAGAGTTTAGATGATGAGACAGACAACAAGAATCTACTAAGGTTTTTGAGTATGCTAATAAAAAAATGCTTAATAACTATTAGTCTGGCAATAGTTAGACTAATAGTTATTGTTGGAGAACAAGAAAATCAGCAAAGAAGCTATGACACTAATGCAAGAGAGAAGGGCTCAGAGCCTAGACTAGATGGCAACCAAAGGAAGGAATGGATATGGAAGACTGAATATTCTCATTTAACAACAATAGTAGCACTAATTGACATGTATTGAATACTTACAACATTCTAGACACATTAGATATTCCATTTGATTCTTACAACTACCCTCTAAGGCAAGTATTACCCCCTTTTACAAACAAGGAAATGGAGAAGGAAAGTAATTTACACAAGAAACATAGCTATTAAGTGGCAGAACCAGGGCCAGAAGCTAGGGCTGTCTTACATCAAAGGTCAGAACCTTAGAGACTACAGACTACTCAGGCATCAATGACTTAGGGGGTAAGAGAAATGAAGCAGAGCAGGTGAAGAAGCATGAGGTTTAAAGAATGAGCTGAAGGAAAACTGATGCTTTCAAGGAAACTGACCGTGGACACAGGAAGGGAGAAGGTGGTGAGTCTAATTCCAGACATGCCAGATGGCAAAGTAAATGTTCACCCAGCAGGTAGAAATATGGAGGATACAGCAGAACATCTTTAAGCAGAGTCCCCAGTGGCTGGATGAGGCCACGAGATGGTTCAGTAGTCCAATGCCAGTGTTGTGTGAGCCCTTTTTTGCCTCATGAGCATTCAGCTTATAGCTGTACCTCCTTTTTAGCATTCAAACTGTTTGAAAGAATGTGTAAGAGCCTCCTGAGCTGACATAACAGGGCCCTCCTGCTTTGAAAAGACACCTACAGTTCTAAAGAGCAAATGATTGAATATACTTTTGAACTAAACTAAGTAAATATATTAAGGAGAACAGACTGTATCATTGTTACTACCTCTCCTCGCCAAAAAACATTGATTTTTGAGCAAGTATTGAGCAATTTTATCATTTACTTGGTCAATCGAGAATATAGTACTTTTTAGGCAAAACCTAAATAGAAAAATAAAAAGAAAGAAACCATACATGTAATCTTTATTAAATTTCCTAAACTACATCTTTTTCATATGATAAAATAGGGTTATCCCTGCTGTGGAACAACTACACACAATATTGGGGAATCTAATGAACTGAGGTTGAATTCTGAAGGAAACTGAGCCAAACATAAATAAAATTAGGTGCCAGAAGTGAGAAAATTTTCAACACATTTCATCACTCTGCGCTCGCCAGTCTTCTGGTCTTACTTCCCTCAGCTTTTCCTTATCTTCTTTGACTGAACTGCACTATTATAAGATATAATATGTTGCCTAATTTTTTAAATCTTTTCTAACCTACAGCTTCTCTATATGAGTTTTTAGTAGCTTTCTATGGGACATTTTGTTAACAGAAATGTATAGTATTCCTACTTACTATTTTCTTACACATACACACACAAATGTACATTTGCATGTGGACCCACACATGCATGGCCCATCACTGGCTCCACCACACTTTCTAAGCCCCAGGAATGTACACCTCACCCTCATCCCCCTTTCTGCCAAAAGTATTCCTGTTGCTGTGGTGGTTACATTTCCAGCAAGGATTGTGTTCCTAACAGAAAATTCCAAAACTAAAAGAAGACTGGAAAACCACTGTTCTACACTGCTTACAACCAGGAGCTCATCCTCCCAGGACCTTGACTAAACACTGTAGGTGATGTCAAGGAAGAGTGAATGGTGGCTTAACCTGGCTGGGCAGGAGAGCCCTGCTATAGGAGCTTCTCAGTTTGTTCAAAACAGGTTGCTGCTGGGCACTGCTGATTCACAATGCCTCCATGGAGCCCTAATAAGAGTTGTGTAAATCTAAGTCATGATTATTATATGCATAAAGAGCCATTAATTAAAGTCTGAGGACATAAGCGATCTGCCTACTTGGAAAAGAGCTGAAAACCTGGAGTGAGGAATTAAAGAAAGTGCCAGCTGCTAAACAAAGCAAACTTGACCTTGCTGATCTGCACTGAAGCAGAGATTAGGAACTAAATAGAAATGTCGGAAAGGCCCATGCCTACAGGAAGCAATCTGGGTAATAACACAGGGAAAATGATACTGGGTTTTGTCTGGGCTTTCTTATCAAAAGCATGATCTATAGAATTACAGCATTAGTAACATCTGGGAGCTAGATAGAAATGCACAGTCTTGGGTCCAGGATACAATTGCATCTGGATAAATATTTGGCCTATTAGACAACCTGTCTTTCTAATAAAAAGTCTCAAGCCTGTTGGATATACCGTAAGTTCACAGTGGGCAGGTACTATATTTTATAGCTTTGCCACTCAAAGTGTGTCCTTGGATCAGCAGCAGCAGCAGCCATCACCTGGAAGATGATTGGAAGAGCACAATCTCCACCCTTCCCCAGACCTACTGAATCAGAATCCACACATTAACAAGATCCCCAGATGATTGATATACACAATAAAATGTGAGAAACACTGATCCTACCAGGCCACTGATTCTCACCCTTGGCTGCAAATTAGAATTACCTGGGAGAAAAAAAAAACAAAAAACAAAAAACAAAAACCTTAATCCAACTCCTAGAGAACCAACTAGCCCCTATTGTGTCTTAGTGCAAATTAGAAAAATTTCTTCTAGAGGACGCAACCCCAGTCAGTCCCTTCATCCAGGTGCTCTTGAACAGAACATAACCTGTCCAATTCTAACTGGCAGCTTTGATGGGAGAGCTGTTTTCAAAATGCTAATGCCCAATTATTGATCTAAGAGAAGCCTGGAATACACTAAAACAAACAAACAAAAACCCATAAATATTTTTATTATAAAAAATTTCAAACATTTACAAAAGTAAAGATAACAATTCAATGAATTCCACGTAACCATTACTCAGTTAAAATATGTTCAATCTTGCTTCATTTAAATCTCCCCCACTTCCCTTCCTACCCTGTCTCACTCTCAAGAATTGGAAAGCAAATCCTGTACAACATATCATACCATCCATAATATTTCAGCATGGCTCTTTAAAAAAGATGGATTTCTTTTTTAAAAAACAAAACCACAATATAATTATCTCACCTAAGAGGTTATGATTCTTGAATACTGTCATGCACAGCTTAACAACAGAAATCTGTTCTGAGAAACACATCATTAGGCAATTTCGTCACTGTGCAAACATCATAGAGTGTATTTACACAAAACTAGATAGTACGGCCTACTACACACCTAGGCTATATGCTAGCCATAGGAGCAACAGGAGCCTATTGTTCCTATGCTACAAAACTGCAGCATTTTACTGTATTAAATACTGTAGGCAACTGTAACACAATGGTAAGTATTTATGTATCTAAACATATTTGAACATAGAAAAGGTACAGTAAAATTATGTTATTATAATCTTGTGGAACCATTGTCATATATCCAATCTGTCACTGACCAAAACATCATTATGTGGTGCATGACTCTCTAACAAATATATAATCAATGTTTTAATTTTCCCAACTTTCTTGTAAATATATATTTCAAATACTTTTAGGGTTTCTATGTTTAAGTCAGGAAGAAATAATTCCATATATTGCAACTCGTTATTTTCCCTAAAATGCTTTGATCTTTACAGGCAATCCCTCTCCTCTTCTCCACACTTTTTCTCTCCCTTTTCTTTCCTTCTTCTGTCCCCCTCCCCTCTACCTGAAATTTATTTATTGAAGAAAACAGGTCACTTTTCCTATGGATTTCCTAGCTGGATTTTGCTGATTATCCCCATGATGTCATTAAACATGTTCTCTTGTCCCCTGTATTTGCTGCAAGTAGGTAGCGAGATCCGGAGCAGGGACTGACAAACTCTCCCTGTAAAGGATCAGACAGTAAGTATTTTTGGCGCTCCAGGCCATATGGTCTCTGTAACTGCTATTCAACTTTGTCTGTAAACAAAAGCAGCCATAGACAGTATTAAGTGAACCTCCATGGTTGTGTTCTAACAACATTTTATTTACAAACACAGGCATCAGAAATGATTGGCCTGAGGGCTGTAATTTGCTGACTTCTAATTTATGAGCTTATTCAGATGTTGATTCAAGCTTTTAGCAAGAATATTTCATAGACAGTGCTGCACACCCTCATCAGGTGGCATATAATGCCTGATTGCCCTTCTCGTGATGTTGACCCCCATTGGTGATCATATCTAGGTGCTATCATTTCAATAGGGACTGCAAAATGGGAATATTCTTTATCCCTTTGGCACTTATTAGCTTGAGTACTTCTATAATAAGAAACTTTCCCTCTCAATGATTTTGTTAACATGGGATATAATTCATAAAGGAAAGGCAGAATAAAAGCTTTCTTCTTTCATATGTAAACAATTTTCAATATATTAAGTTGGTTACTTAGCATCTTCCAAAGGTAACCAATGAGGGATTCTTTTTTTCTTTTTTGGTATTATGAACTCTTGGGTTTAAACCTTATTAAATGCTTTCAATCCACTGTGGTTATTATTCTTACTGATGTTCCAATTATCCCATAGATAGCCAGTGGGAGCCTCTTCAATTTGACTCCTGAGAACTTTTGATATTCCCTCAGTAGTCCTTGATACCATCCTTCCTATGCTATCTGTACGTCCAAATATTCCAGTCTAATCTTGTACAGTTCCTGCTCTAGACCAAAATCAGCTATATCCCCAAGGAGTCATGGGTGGAGGAGCTCATTGCTACTTGATTAGTTTCTAGACTATTTCAATGAAAATATTAGGAAATGTGTATATTTTTAATAGATGAGATTTCTCATGAACCCATATTCATTCATACTGATACTTCCAATTCCAATTTAAACGAATCTCTTCTATCTTGTTTCTGTTTCGCCTTTCCTCCATGCTGAAAATCCTAGTTCCCAAAGATACCTATACGATTAGTTGGTTGCTTTATTCCCCTCGCAATTCTAGCCAAGACTGAGCAGACTGGATTGAAGACCAGCTTAGGTGAGGCATAAATAAAGAGCTTAATTTCTTAGAAAAGGACTTTTGCACTTTTTGAATCTTCTGTATCCTTCTGGGTCTTAGGCTATTAATAAGTAGGCACAATCATCCCATAATGGCTCCTTCAAACTAGGGACACAGGGCCTGTGGATTTCAGAAGTTTCAGTGAGAAAGGTGGAAATCAAGTGCATTTATGGGCTGTCACCACCTACTGCTCCTATGGCCCTGGTATGGGGTGACTGTGTCAGTCAAAGGCTAATTGGCCACTCCTCTATGGTTATACAGGAAACGAAAAATGCATTTATGAACAAAAGTTGTTGCTATCAAAAGATTACACCAGAAAGGGGGTAAAAATGGAGGTCACAAACTCTTCTCATTTAAGTTTAGATGAGGGCAGGAAAGCCACATATATGAATATATTTTATCAGTATACCAATAAAGAATAGAACAACTATGTAAGATATTATACAGAATATATATTAATGTATTATATATCCTATCTCCAATTATTAAACATTAAGTACCTACCACATGCCAGGCACTGTGCAAGACTCTGGGGAATCAAAGATAAATAAGACACACTCACTAACTTTGGGGGAAACAGAAATGTAAGGTAGATAAAAAGCTATTTAAAACACAATAATACCGGTGAAAAAGTGGATTTCACTCATAAAGGTAAGATTAATTCTGGACAGGGAAAATTAAGAAAGGTTTTTTTGTCAGAGCTATTTTTTTTCAGTTTGGTGGCAAAGAATAGGAAGTGTTTTAATATCCCAAGCTGGAGATTTCTTTAGCACACAGGAGGCCTGCCTCTCTGACTAGGAGGATACACCCCCATGAAGTTATTATCCAACTTCATGGGGAGATGGCGCAAGCCTGAAGCTGCCTGTAGAGGAATGGAACCACACCTCTGTTGATCATGAGCTGAGCCTGGGAGCAGAATGTTCTCCTTCCCCAATTTTAAAGCCCTAAAACAATATATAGGGCCTTTCCCTACCTAAAGGTCCATACTGGATGTCCCATAGACCACCATGAGCTTGTAATATCAGAGAAGAGAACCATGGCAGTCTTTATAGGAAAGTATAATCTGCCTCTTAAACAAGTTAATAATAAGGATGAGTCTATTCCTGAGGGTTCTCTCACCCATGCATCCCAAACATCCACTACCACCCCATCAATTCCTGTTTTAATTTTCCCAGACGAGGTGTATCAGAAGGTAAATGCCCTAATGAGAGATGTTGCCACAATATACAGGAAGGAAGACAAGGAGTGGGTGGGGGAATTTAACAAACAAACAAACAAAATCTTCTCTATGAGGAGAGGAAAGAAAGTGAGGAAGAGATGCAAAACCAAAAACATAAGTAATAAAAGAGAAAATAAAAGAGAAGCACTGACGGAAAATCACTCAGTGGGAGTTGAAGCCACCTTTATGTCTCAGACGGTTTGCAGCAGATGCTTTCATCTCATAAAACTAGGATTTCTGTTAAAATAAGTCTATGCACAAACCAGATTATTCTGACCTTAATAAGAATAAAAAATAAGAATAAGGGTTATATGACCTTAATAAGAATAAAAAACCAAGCAACATGTTATCTTTTCATGGGAGATTTAAGCTTTTGTCTTCTAAAAATGTATTTATTATGATACAATATAGAAATATCATAAGATAAATATCTGAAGCCTCTTCTACGGCTTTGATCTCCGTTAGCTTTGTTTCTTGGCCCTATTTGCCAACACAACCCAGGAAAGAAAACTTGCTTTCTAATCTCTGATGGAGCAGGGTTTATGTTTTGTTTACCTGCAGCTGTGTCTTTCTCCCCCATCTGTTTTTGGTGTATGTGCAGATACCAGTGATGTGAGACAACAAAGCTAAAGCATGTTGTTTGCATTTCTTATCAAAGAGCCTATCATATTTTCTAAATAATGAGTAAGTTTATGCTTAAGCTTTGATGCATTAAGGGAAAGTGAAACCTTAAAGGAAAAGTTCACCGGCAGCATGACTATGCTAACCATTTAAAAATATGATGAAACTCTTTAAAAAACATGAAATTGGAGTGGTACTGATTGTCTTCACGTAGGTGGGCCTGAATTGCTTGTACCTTGGGCCTTTCAGGGGAGCTTATGGCCACTTCCAGGGGCTGCACTGAAAGGGCTACCAACTAGGACAAAGGGATTTTCCAATATCAAGTTTTGTTAACCAGAGGTAAACTATTTTCTTTCTGCCCAGTTGATTTAGTCTTTTTGTAGTTTAGTTTCTATATGTATGGATAGAAATGTCTGCTAGTATCTAAGGTCTAGAAGATTGTAGAATATCTAAGATGGGAAAGAACCTTAGAAATAGTTCAGTCAGCTTTCATAGATAATAAAAATCAATGGACCCAGATGGTTAAATGACTTTTTCAGAGTGACATATCTCAATGTTGGAACTTATTGAAGATTATTCTAATCAAATATCAGAATGTAATCCTCTAGAAGAGGCTAAAATATACACATTTCAAATTAAATATTACTTTTTGTTAGGAACACATACAAAAATACTGAAAAAGTATTTTTATTTATTATCAAAAAATAAGGGCCACAGAAATAGTGAAAATCAGAAGCAAAGACATATCCTCAATTTAGTATCCAAAGCAACAATAAGAAACTTTAATAGAGGATAGAGCTTAAAGTACGAAGTAAAGGAGGTATAAAATGTACCTCTTATGATGTGGTTTTTTCAGCAAAAGAATTCCTATATATACAATACCATACCTTTTTAATTTCAGATTTCAAACGACAAGGGTTACTCTGCTGGCTGAAGAGGGATTTCTTGAATCTCTCTATAACCCTTCTTTTCAAATTGTGGTGCAAAGCTGGAGGGAGCTGCATAAAATAAGAAAACAATCATTATAAACAAATTGTTAACACTACACAGCTGACTGAAAAAGCATTCACTGAGGGCCCATGTAACAATATTCATTCAATAGGACTACATAAGAATTTAAATTTTACAGCAAATAGCGTGACTAGATGCTATAATTTCTTACCCTGCAATTCAGAAGGAATATATTATTTTGCTCTTTTTCAAATGGCTGCTTCCATTTATCTTATTGTTTCTTCACTGATTGATATTATTGTTCATATAACAAATTATTTGTTAATTGCACACGTATATTGAATTTTGTGAAGAACAGCCTTGACACAGAATGATGCACTTTTATCAGATGTTTAGGTGCTTATAATATGGCCAGAACCATGCCACACACTGTAGCCGTGGTACTACAGGATCTGACACTTTGGACCAGGAAACACACATCTGCATCAGTAGTATATACAGTCAGATGCCTGTCTGGGAGTGCTCCTGAAAATTCAGCTGCAGAGAGCTCAGATTTAGGTACCAATCATTCCAGAAGAAAGAGAGGATAGATTAGTATATATTAAGACCAGACCAAGATGAGTTACATTTAGTAAGTGAGTAGTAGAAAGTCATGGTAGGACCCTAGAAAACATGGTAACCAAAAAAATGGGGATTAAAAAAATGATTTGTCATGCTTTGTAGGTTGGATCTCTATAAGAAAATCAGAAGTCCTGGAAAGCACAGAAAGATGAAGTGACATTCAGAAGAAGGATAATAGAAAAGAAATTGGGTCAGGATTAAAAGGGTCTCAGAGTGGAAATAATATTTGGTTTTATTTAAATTATGGAGAGCACTTGAAGGGAGAGAAAGAGGAACCAGTCAGAATAAAGATGGCTAAGTGGAAAGGAAAATGTGATAGTAAGAGATCTCAGTATTAAACAAGAATAGAATTCAAAGCTCAGATCAAAAGAAAGAAGAATGTATCAGAAATAATTATTAGCTTTTCTAGGTTCCCTTACAGGTTTAGTTGGTACCATGTGACTACTTTTGGCCAATAAAAATGATGTGTGTCACTCTGAGGATAAGGCAATTCAAAGTCAGTATGTTTTCTCCACCTCTGTCCTCCCTATGGCAAGGAGCTTGGCATTACCATCCTATTCTGACCACGCAGCCACAAGAAGGAACAGGGCCACCTGAACAGCCCAACTGGAACTGAGTAAGAAATAAACCTCTATTGTGTCAAGTCAAGGAATTTCAGGGTGTAACTGTTCTTGCAGCTTAACTTACCTTATCCTATTTACTCAAGTTTTGTGAGACAGGAGGACATATAAAAGATAATGGCAGAGCAAAGAATAGGGCCTACAGGGAGAGGCTCACAACACTGATTGCACGACCAAATAGAAACTTTTCAACATCCCAAACACAGTAGAATGTAGGGCCCATGAGGAAGTACTGTAATTATGTAAAACAGGAAAATAATTCAGTTGAAAATGTTTTAAAAATATTTCTTTGGCCGGGTGCAGTGGCTCACGCCTGTAATCCCAGCACTTTGGGAGGCCGAGGCAGGCTGATCACCTGATATAAGGAGTTCGAGACTAGCCTGACCAACATGGAGAAACCCCATCTCTATTAAAAATACAAAATTAGCCAGGCATGGTGGTGCACGCCTGTAATCCCAGCTACTCGGCAGGCTGAGGCAGGAGAGTCGCTTGAACCCGGGAGGCGGGGGTTGTGATGAGCCAAGATCATGCCATTGCACTCCAGCCTGGGCAATGAGAGAGAAATTCCATCTCAAAAAACAAAAAATGTATCTTTGATCCTAATGTTTGAGTCCAAATAAGTTTAATTAGTGAAGAAATAAGACTCTTCTGGAGATACTGAAGCACTTCAGTGTACTTTGAAATGTTTTGTAGGTTGGCAGCACTGACCTCTTTTCATGTCAATATTATAGCTTCCTTTTGCCTTAATCCAGATGGGATCCCTCCCTCTACTCCCAGCAAATAGTCATAATTGTTATTGTCCTTTCACATGAAATGAAAGGAGGAAATTTAAAAAATGTGGTAGAGAGAGAAAGAAGAGAGAGGAAGGAGGGTGCAGGGAGAGAAAGATTTCTCAGCATTAAGGAGCAAATAGAAGAAAGATGAGAAGGAAAATGAGTATAAATGATATATATGTGTGAGAGAGAATCGCAAAAGAGAAATGAATTTAACTTAGAATAGAAACAAACATGAAGGTGAGGAGCATGTGCATGTATGTTCCTAGCAGGAAGATGGGATGGAGTGATGAGGGGACCAGAAAGTACCTGGACAGAGCACAGGTTTAATACCCTTTTGTAATGCACCAAAAGTTGCCACTTCCCCAAACCAAACACCAGAGAGCAGTGTTGGCCCAGAACCCTCTGGTTGCTGCCCAGCTGACTGCAAGGGGCTGTCAAACAGAAAGGCAGCCAGCCTTCCCTGCTATGACTAACTTCTGAAAGTCTGAAACACCAGTGGGATGATAGCTTCCTTCAAAGGGGACTTAACCCACTACTGGAAGCTATGAGTATCAGATGATTAATTCAGGTACTCTGAGAATTTTTGCGATTTATTTAACTTGAGAAGCCTCTAGTTAACTCACGATTGTTTTTATTGTTTTTACTGCTCCTGCTGGCCTGAAGTAAGCCTCAAAAACTCATTTGAGTAAGTTAACATTCAGTCAGCTTAAGCTGCATATATATTAGAAAGTGATTGATCTTACTGGAATAATTATCACAATGGAGAGCAACCCATCTTTAAAGCTTTCATGCAAGAATTTAAAATTTTACACAAAATAATGACTCATGCATAGCTTAATTGCAGGTGATATAAACATAATAATATACAAGGACTATAATACTAAGAATAGAATATTAATATCTATGATTCATTTGAGCCAGACACTATGACTACTCATTTATGTGCAGTCTCACTTTTTTCTTCACAAAAAACTTAAAAAGCAAGTACTATTTTATAGGTGAGGAAGTCAGAGCTTAAAGACATTATGTAACATGCGAGAATACTTTCTGAGCAGTGCCTTCTAGCACAGCCATTATACTAGAACAGATGCCACCACAACTAGCATTACTGTAGGACAGCACTTTATAGTTTAGAAACATTTTCAGCCAGGCACAGTGGTTCATGCCTGTATTCCCAGCACTTTGGGAGGCAAAGGTGGGAGGAACGCTTGAGCCCAGGAGAGTTCAAGACCAGCCTTAAGCAATATGGCAAGATCTATCTCCAATAAAGAAACAAATAAACAAATACTTTTACATACTTTATTTCATTTGAGGCAAATAGTCTCATAAACTCCCCCATCTTACAAATGAAGAAACTGATTCTTAAAAAGCTAATTACTTCCTCAAAGTCACACACCTAAAAGCTTGGGTTTTGTTTGCTTGTTTTTACTGCACTACACAAAGTAACAAAATAATGAAAACCGATCTGCATGTTTTATACTAGGTTTTCTCAAACTTGTATAATACTAATATTGGAATAGAATATATAGATTTATATATGTTGAAGAATATATGGATTCTTTTAAAGAAATTTCTATATTCTCCAGTATCTCCAAGAATACATCAGAAGACTATCCATTGCTCACAGGACTCCATTTGATACTTAAGTTACTATCTAATTCTATTTTTTAAAAAGTTATTTTGACATTACTGCTTAAGAAGATATTTCCCTAAATGCTAAAACAGAATGTTCAAAGACTGTCATTAAACTAAATACACAAAACATAACACTTCTCTTAGAATTTACAAAACCTGAAAATGGGAGTCAATTTAAGAAATACAACTTTGCCCTAAATATCTCATTCTGTTAAATCTTGGTCACCCTTGCCATTAGTACAGGAGATCCAGATGAGCAGGTGTGGGTGGTTCTAGTCTTATCCATCACTACTGCTGAAAAAACATGGAACGTTTCACCAATGACAGTCAGTAGCATAATTTTCATTGGAGGACAACACATTGCTATTCCGAACCACATTTTTTTCCATTGGCAATAACTGTGGTTGTGAAGATGGGCAATCCAAAGGCGCTTCAGATAAATGGCTTGCCTGTTCTCTAGGAGACCAATGTTTTTTTTTTTTTTTTTTTTTTTTTTTTGAGATGGAGTCTCACTTTGTCACCCAGGCTGGAGTGCAGTGGCACCATCTCGGCTCACTGCAAGCTCCGCTTTCCAGGTTCACGCCATTCTCCTGCCTCAGCCTCCCGAGTAGCTGGGACTACAGGCGCCCACTGCCACACTCGGCTAATTTTTTGTATTTTTAGTAGAGATGGGGTTTCACCATGTTAGCCAGGATGGTCTCAATCTCCTGACCTTGTGATCCACCCGCCTCAGCCTCCCAAAGTGCTGGGATCACAGGTGTGAGCCACTGCGCCCAGTCCCAATGTTTATTTTTTAAAAGATGCTATATATCCTGATTTTCAAAGCATCTATTTAACAAAACAATCTAAATATTAAGTATAAAGTTAAATCCAGTGCTTCTTTGGGCTGTGCAGGTATCTCCTAAGCAATAACACATAAAGACTCACACTAAAAGGTAACATATGTACTTTAGTCACCTTATATGCCCAAAGGTAGATTTGGGGTTCCAGCAATAGAAATAAACCACTGATTTCATTCTTAGCTTGCTGGTCTTAAGATTACCATTTCAGTTTTGATAAAAACAGAGGTCAAGTCAGTAAGAAAGCAAGGTAAGGATTTTAATATCCTGCCTTATAAAATAGTTGCTTTTAGATGATTTTCACTGATCTGTTTCCATGGAAACGAGACAGAAAAGGCCACCACCAACCAAAAGTAAGAAGTTTTCCTTGTAAGTTCATCTGCTGGTTGTCAGGAGATATGGTTGTCAGGAGATATGCGGCCCCTCAGTTCAGGGCAGCCACCAAGTATAAGTCTGGGAGAGTTTGACTAGTAAATAAATACATTAAAAAATTGTCTTTTTGTTTGTTTTTCCAATTCATTCTTACTTTCAGTCTTTCTTTGCAATTAGCAGAGTTACAAAACTCATCTTGGTCTTTAACCTGTAGCAAATACACTAGTATAATATTTGCGGGTATTTTTCTTTTTTATTTGAAAGTCATTGACTTTGCCTAGCACTGTAAGTTAAAGTTCCTCAAAGAGGAATCATTCCCGACTATGTGCAACGTCACAAACTTCAGAGTATTCTGGAAATACATTTTAAAAATCACAATAGTTATATTTGAACTTGTAGCAAGGAATGCCATTCTGCCAAAAAATATGAAATCATTTGTTACACTGGCGGTTCAAGAGCATAATAATAAGATATTTATAATAGTTTTATTCTTGCTTTAAACTACTTTGAAATCCAACAAGAAAATGGCAAATATAAAAAAGTTTTTTATTACATAAAAATTAGCAAGACAGGCATGTGAAAATTATATTTAAATTTCAAAGGATATTTCTCTCAATTTAATAGTTAATAGTTAAGAGAACTAAAAAGCTATTTAAAGCTATTTCCATAACACTAAAGTTAAGAATGCTTTTTCCATATTTCTATATCAGTATTTAAATGGACGTGCATCAATATAATCACTTTACTCAATATAGATATGGCAGATTATATTTTGATGTATTAATCAAGCTTCCCCCAATATTTCCCTGTACACCCTCACCCTCTTTTATGTAATTAGTTAGACAATTCTGTCATTGCCTAAGAGAAAGCTTGACAGCAGAAAATAGAAAAGTAATCAGTTTTAGACTACTGCATCTCAAAAAGGCAGCCATCGGGAAACAGAAAAGAGCACCAGAGTTTGGACAAAACTTGACAGATAAGACCCAGGCTTCTCAGCCCCAGGCTTAAAGACTACCCAGGCTAAAGGGAAAGCAATGAGAACTCAGAGGTACGGAGACACCAAAGAAGGCAGTTCCTTGTCTAGCCCCCTAGGTTAAGTGTGCCAGTAAGCAGCCTGTCAGCTTATCCAGGCTGTGATACTGGAACATTTCTCCCTTGCCATCTGGCAGGATGCTAAGCTGTATCAGAAGAGAGCCCTGGAGGGACGCTGGAGGAGGATGGATCTTGTTTCCTGGCTCCAGTGATGCTCCTGCGTTGCCTTGCTGCGGCAGCTCATAGTAAACAGCACAGGTAGGACCTCGAGAGGTTGGTGCTAACCCCCAGTCAGATCCAGTGGTATCAACTCTGCAGGTAGCTCCGCAGAGAATTCCACGGAGCAACATCTAACTCGGGGTGGCCTCCCCTGGTCCCATGGAGGGTGCTACCCAGCACAACACCCTCAAGTGCTGATTCCCAGCAAGTTCCTGGGCATAGTACCTCACTGTGGAGGGCTTGCCCAGGTCCCCCAGAGGGACACTTCGCTTCAAGTTTCTCCAGCATAGCACCTTACTAATTTTTCTGATCTTTGCAGGAAGGTCAGGACTTCGACCCAGCGTGGGAGTGCCCACTTCTATATTCGTTCCTTTCTTGGGTGCTCTGCCTCAGCCCTAGAAGTTGTGACTTCTTGATGTGCTCTTCCTACATTCTTTAGATTTCTCTTCCCCTCCCTAGTAGATAATACTCATCATAGTCAATAATTCTTTATATTAAACCTTCCCTGTTGAAATTATGGTATGGTCTCTGACTAGACCCTCACTGATACAGATACAGGTTTTAGGAATGTCCCAGAAGAGCCCATACAGATAGGATTTGGGAATTGGTTTGATTGTGCTCTTGGAACTGAGTCCAGTGCTGAGTTTTGTTTGTTCCTTTGCTTGTTGCCAATAGGACATGGGATGCTAGTAATCCATGGCATGCAGTTGCATCACAATTAATCAGGTTATCATCCTGATGAAGTGCCAACTGAAGCAGGTGCCTTGGAAGCCCAAATAGCTTCTGTTCTTGACTGGCACACAGTAATGAAGAACACAAGGACTATGGCACAGAATGGATCTTCTGAATGCACTGGAGCACTTACAGAAAGAAAATGACAAGCTTGGGTCCTTTACAGCTCAGTTCAAGTCATGGTCTGAGACATGGAAAGATCCCATGATAGCCCTAAAAGAATCCATTGCTTTGTTCTGCTACGGTGCTGATATGGCTGATAATTGAAACTTAATTGAGCAGCTTACCAAATTACAAGGTCGGATGAAGTCACATGTTATCAAATTTCTCATGTGAAAGTTAGAAAAAAAAGAATTCTAAAACTTGGAATAGAAGTGTCTTGTTGAGACCACCCAAGTAAAACTAACAATCCTGAAACCAAGGTCACTATGAGCAGCCTTCATAGCAATTAAAAATAGCTTTCCTTTCTCGGTCTGAGAAGATGAGCCTTTCTTTGCTTGAAAACCCTATGATAACCTAATGTAGGACAAACGTCTTTAAAAGGGATGTTCATTTCCTCATGAGACCCAACACAATGAGGATCAAATCCAAAACTAGGGTCCTATTTCAATATGATCCAGGGGAATTAGTATAAACTGTGACCCAGTAGGAAATAGGAAAAGAATTACAAGATTTTGCTATTACATTTCAGCAGTAACCCAGAGAACATGTGCAGGAGTGGATTCTAAGAAGGATAGGCCAGGAAGGGTAAAACTTATAGCACTACATCAGGCTGAATTCATTGATATGGGTGCACGTACTAGAGATTCCAGATTTCACATGTTAGTTCATGCAGCTGGAGGTAGTTTAACTGGTTGTTTGACTAAAACTTGTACTTAACCATGGTCTGTGTTTGATGAGGGTAAAATGTCAGAGCATCTCTGGCATGTGGACGGGGGAATTCAAAGGCTCAGAGAGATGGGCTCATTGGGGTACATTTACCATGTGTGACTTGCACACCCACTCCCCAACCATATTCAGCAAGAACATCCAGAAGCCACTCCTTTCACTGAGGCATTGAGAAATACATTGGAGAGGAGGGCACTAGCATCCTTGATAAGCCCTGTGGTTGCTCTCCTTTGGAGGCCAGGTGTGACACCAAACGATACATGATTTCAATGTATCCAGTTAGGGGCCAACTGACAGCACTTGACCACCAAGAGCAAACTGAGAACATCTTTCATAAAGGGAAGCGGGGAGGTACTATTATTTAGAATGCTTAGCCAGCAGAGATCTTTAGTGGTGTTAGTTGACTAGGGTGTTCCTGGAAAAGAAACAGATGGTCTGCCTATTAAAGTATTCCTTGATCAGTTTAACAGAAAAGAATATCTAGGTGTGGTAGACAGAAACTTGCCGTAAGTTGCCATTGCTACAGTGGAGAGTTACAGCCTCTCACACAGTTTCCAGATGCAAGTCAATTCAAAGACTCAAAGCCCCTTGATTAAGTGGAAAGCTGGGACCCCTTGAGGAAGGGCCCTGAAACATTACTACAAGTGCACACTGTAAATCTTCCTCCAAAGGAGAATTGCAGCCATTTACTAGAGTGACTGTTTACTGGGGAAAAGGAAATACACAGGCTTTCAGCGAATACTAGACACTGGTTGCAAATTGACATCAAGATTCCTAGAGTCTTACAATATTACTGTGGTACACCATTTTTAATGATTTTTTTGCTTTGGGATGTTTTGGGTAGGGATGGGGGTTAGTTAAATGGATTATGAGCCCAATGGGCCCAGTTGGTCTGTTTAACTTGTGGTATTTCTCTTCAGTATCTGCATATTTAGTTGGAATTGCCACAACTGGCAGCTGACAGCATGCTCCATTGGTTCTTTGAATCTAGAGCATGACAATGTTTATGTTTTGCTCGTGGATGTATCTCAAGTCCCTAGAATAGCATCTGGCACATAGTAGGCACCTAATAATTATATGTCAAGTGAGTGAATGAATGAATAAACCACAAAAGATATACAATTTTAGACTTCAAAATAATGTTGGCTTTCATGTCTAAAAGTCTTCTGCACTTCTTTGTCTAAAAAATATTTTTTATTAACCATATATAACAGAGCCTTCAAGTTGCTTATTTCTAGACATATTTCTGTCAATAATTAATAGCCATTTTTAGCATTATTTTCTCAGTGCTAGAAGTCACTGAGATTTACAAATAGAAAGTTTTAACAACTCTGGATTTTGTGTGGTTTTGACTTTCACTCTCTGAAAGGTCCTACTTTCAACCTAGCATCCTCAGAATTAATGGATGGGCACAATTTTCCTTTTTCTTTCCTACAGTAAAGCTGCTTACAAGCAAAGAATCCTAACTCTGTCTCCACTTTCACCCCTGCAGAAGGGCCATTTGTGTTGAAGTTTGGTTTTGGTTGGGCACTAACAGTAAGAGAGGATGTTAGGAATCATAGGAAAAATCCTATATATTTGCTCTTTTACCCTACTACCTTCCCAGCTCTGCTGCTAAACTAGTGTCCCCACATGTATGTAGTTGGGGAGGATAAGAACAAGTACTCAACTTAAAGTCCTATAAAATAGTTCTTCAGCAATATTAGCACCAAACTTGCATTTAAGATGAAAAAGAAATAAAAAGCTAGAACACTGACCTGTGTGATATAGATTATTTTGTGCAGCTGAATTAATATCTGCTGAATAGGATCACTGATCTGACGTACTTTCCTCTGGGACACAGCAATTCCTGCTGATGCTGTGGGTGATAAATTTTGTAGTTAGTCAAGTTCTCTTTCAAATGTTATATTAATGAAAAAATTAAGTAAAATTCTAACAATAATTTTAAAGTAAAGACTTCCCCTTATCAGTGAGACAATATGCAGAGACCCTGTAGTACTTCAATATTTTATGACATGGAATAAACAATATCTTCCTTTTACTTCTCAGACTTCTAAGTAACACAATGATATTACCTGTAATAACATCTGAAAGACTGCTTAGCGCTTGGACATTTTGCTGGCATTACAGCAGGCTGCCATCAGGAGTCAGCAGTGCCTTAGATACAGTGGCCACTGAAAAGCCAGGCTTCAGACATGTATAGTTAAGAGGCTATCATGCTTTTAAATTTTAAATTCATTATGCCCTCCATGATATATTTTAAGACTAATTTTATCAAAACTATGAAATCTATACACTGAATAGACATTCTTACAGAGCAAAAAAAGAAAATTTCTTTTAGGTAGAATTAAATAACTTTCAAACCTGTGATTATTACAAATTATAATTTTCACCTAGATTTCTCTCCAAGTCTAAGGGGGGCATATTTATAATCTATCCTGAATTCTCATCATACAGCCACACCACCTTCACAGTTTTCAGACTAATTTGGCGTCAAATTGTATGTGAGCTGCTTTTCCAGCGTCCTCTGTCATAGCCACAAACAGTCTGTTTTTAACCTGAGGACTATACAACTATTTAAAGGAAAGGCTTTTGTCTCCAGATTACCTACAAGGCCACCTCTGCCTCTTTTCACTCACAGAACCACACTGGATAAAACAAAAAGAGACTTCAGATACGTGATGTGTATTGTCTTCCTTCCCTTCTCTTCCTTCTCTTTCTCTTTCCCTTCCTCCCCTTAACCGAGAATGTGCTTTCTGCAATAAAACTTTTCTTGCCAATTTCCTTTAAAAAAAAAAAAAAAGTTGAAAGTTCCAAAGACCCTCTTTTCTTCCCTTCACACATTGAGCCACTATGAAGTTAAACATGAAGATAGTCATTGCTTTAACAGCTAAGCATTTTTAAAAATGCTTCTTTTATAAGCACTTTCTGAGAAAGCTTGCATATTTTACCATAAATATTTTGTTTTCAAGACATTTAAAGAGAACGTTCAATGTAGTCATTTAAAAGAGTCAACTTGTTTTATTATAAGCATATGAAAATGTATAAAGACATAAAATGCAAAAAAGAATAAAATATAAACATTCAAAGAAATACTGCTTTCTTTACAGATATCTTTACTGAGTTAGTTTATAATTTAGCACAAGAAATAATCTAGTTCTAGCTCATCTCCAATTAATACCTTGTTTAAATGTTTGAAATTTAAAGAGTCTATATCCCATGGACACAATGTTTACTCCTTTTAATATCAATTATTTGATTATTAATATGAGGTTTAATAAATACCCTTGGGATAAAAATATAAAGAGGCAAATAGAAAGAGTTAATGTAGCTCTAAAATAGAAAACAGAGAGCTGGATTGTCTGCTCCATCTTGTGGAGATGGTCAAGTGTACACATGCCATATTTTCTACAGTGGTGCTTCTTGGAGAAATAATTCTTAAAATATAACTGTTTGTCTAGACCCAAACCAAATAGTAGACACTGTGTAACATGACCAAGTTGATGTTGCTACAGAAAAATTAACTTTGCATTTTCTGAAAATGGAGAGCTTGGTTTTTTTAAATCATTTTTATACAAACTACTTTATGTTTTTGATTTCTAGATGTAACATTCATAGGTAATGAGCTAAAATCTCACAGCATGGCAGAGAGTTCTTAGGTCTGTGACGACATTTTGAATGGGATATCACATAGGTTTGACTCTACCTTGCCACAAGAATGTGCCCATCTGTGGCCCTAAATACAAAAACAAAGAGTTAGCTAGAATGTCTGCCTTCTGAATTAATCAACTATCCAATTTTTTTAACTTAAAAATTATTTTTCTTGAGACCTTTTGACCACTACCTTCACAATCTCAAAACATCCTTGACTTTTGGAAATACTTTTGATTACTTAGTTATTAAAAAATAAAGTTAAAAATATTTAATTACACATGCCTCTATAAAAACAAGCAAGCAAGCAAACAAAAATGTTAGTATTACAAATGACAAATGAGATTCAAGGCTCCTAGGAGCCACCATCCATCACAGCCACCTCCCCAGAAATAACTTGTGATATCAGAGTGCTGTGTTGACTTCCACTCACTTTTCTATCCATTTACATACATAAATGTATACTTCAAAATGGTACTTTTCAAACCATACTTGAGTCCTGAAGCCAATGTTAATGAGTCATGATCAGCATTTTGAAAACTGATATCAAATGAATTGGAACTAGATTTTAAAATTTCAGAGTACATTGGAAGGGTCCACTCAGTCAAGATGTAAAACGTGTTTTCTATTGATAGTCATTTCCATGCATTTGAAAGCCACTATTATGGAAAATCTACAGTAGTCTGTCCGTTCTCCCTTCCTCCTTTCCTCTCTTTCTCCCTTGCACTCTTCCTCCCTTCTTTCCTCCCTCCTTCCTTCCCTTCCTTTGTAAACAAATGGTGACACATCACATCACATAAACTGTTGTACAATTTGTTTTTTTCACTTTTTTCACAGTCTATCATGGAGATTGTTTATTATCAACATGTGCTGTTCTAGCCCATTCTCTGTACCACTGAAGACCACTATGTGTCCTGGATGCACTGTAGTTTACATAGCCACTTCTGTCTTAGTGGACACTTAGTTTGCTTTCACTTTCTCATGATAATAAGTGATGCTGCAGTGAATATACACCGGCATGCCTCACTGTGCATAAGTACAAGAGTTCTTTTAGGGTAGACACAGTGAAGTAAAATAGCTGGACCCGAGGATACATTGTAACAAATACATTTTTAGGTGGCTGAGTCAATTTACACTCTGATCAGAAAAGAATCCATTTTTCTACACCTCAGTCAACATTATATATTATCAAACTTTTCCGCTGTGCCAATCTGATTGTTTTTTGTATTTATCTAAATGCTAGTGTGGTTGCTGTACTTCTTTGGTAAATTTCTTGCTTGTATCCATAGTTCTTTGTTCTTACTGATTTGTAAATGCTCTTTAGATATTCTGAATACTCATCCTTTTATTGAATTTTTTAAAAATTGAGACAGGGTCTCACTCTGTCACTCAGGCTGGAGTGCAGTGGCATGATCACAGTTCACTGCAGCCTCTGCCTCCTGGGCTCAAGCAGTCCTCCTGCCTCAGCCTCCCAAGTAGCTAGGACCACAGGCATGCACCACCATACTCGGCTTTTATATTCTTAGTAGAGACAGGGTTTTACCACATTGGACAAGCTCGTCTCGAACTAGGGTTTTACCACATTGGATAGGTTCATCTCGAACTCCTGGCCTCAAGTGATCCACCCACCTCGGCCTCCCAAAGTGTATTTTTATTCTTCATTTAAAGGTTATTAACCGCCAAGCATTTGGCAAGTATTAGCCATATCATTTTATCTAGCTTTAAAAACATTCTCTCTCAGTAAATCTTTTAGATTAGCCCACTGAAAATACTATACTTCCTAACTGTTCACCAAAAAAAAAAAGCAGCATATATTTATATTACTAATTTTCTACTGAGAATATTTGTATTAAAACAATTTTTTATTAAAAAGACATCTATGAGGCTGATCACAGTTCATGTGCAATGTCAGTCATACATAATATGCCCATGATCCATGATTAATATCTATGTGGTATTTCCTACTGAAAAATATATACACAATATTTGGTCTCCTTAAAATTTAAATAAAATCAAAGTTTAAAATATTGGGATACTTTGCATTCTTTTATAGTTTTTATTAAAATAGTAAATTTGACTAGTGTTTTAAAACTTAGACGGAAACTACAAAATTTCTTATAAGAGGCAATTTACTTAAAAGCGTCAAAAAGTCATTACATAATTATATTTGCTGGCTTACTCTGTGGCAAGCGTGACACTAAAGAGCTATTTGTTTCCCCTTTGCAGAGTTAGGTCAGAGGACTTGCAAGAAGAGCAGTCCTTCTTTTTTAGCAGGGACTTGGGTGAGACACTGGGAGGTGTTTTACGTATTTAGTCTCCTTTAAATCCACGGAGGGGACTAAATGAGTAAAATACCTCCCAGTGCCTGTAAACTGTCTGCTCCTTTGTTGGTGTAGATTCTATCCCCATTTTACAGATGAGGAGACTGAGTGCGATGGTCTAAATGCTTCTGAACCACCAAAATTCACAGGTTGAAACCCTAATCCCCAAGGCAATGGCATTTGGAGGAAGTGAGCTTGGGAGGTGATTAGGTCATAAGGGCGGAGGCCTCATGAATGGAATCAGCACCATTGTAAAAGAGGCCAGAGGGAGGTGGTCACCCCGTTCTACCATGCAAGGACACAGCCAGAAGGCGCCTCTGGTTACTGCAAATACAAAACAGTATCTCCTTCCCATCCTGAAATATTATTTCTCTTCTTAAAAGGATTGCTACTTTTAACATGATGTTCTACCTATCTCTCTTAACATTTAATTAACTATTTTTGGAAAGCACGTAGATATAATAAGCTGAAGCATTAGGTCTTTACAGCTATTGCTGTGCACTACATTCTCCTTTGGTATCTCATTGCATAATAAAATAGCCAAGTTAGTTGCCCATCTCTGGTGCTTTGACACGTGATTTATACTATATGTCCATTCTATTGAAACTATAATTCACAACATACACTTTGAAGCTGTCAATAACTACAAATGAAACCCAGAAAAGTGGGTTATACTGTATTCTCCCAGTTGACCAAAACATGGTATCAATATATTATTTTTCTGAAATCTCTCAGCTAAGAATCAGGAACTTTTGGACAACTGGAGAAAAAAAAGGTTAAGGAAGGAAATCCATGAAGAAGCAAAAAAAATACTGTTTTCATGAATGGGACGCCAAAACATACATGAGCTTCTCTATATTGGACCAACAATCTTGTCAAACTACAATACAAATTTACTCTCACCTCTTAACTATCATAACAATGAAATAAAGTAACATAATTGTAGTTCAAATCTATAAATGTTCAGCAATCAATCCCTGTGTCCCTAGTTAGATGAAGAATCTTGAACTCATAAGGATTTCATGGAAGGTTCACCCAGACAGCCATGGATGTGGGATAAAGAGCAGATTCGAATGTTACATTTGAGAAGACCAGGAAGAATTAGAAGGCCTTCAATAGCACAGGAAATGTATTGGATGTGAGGGAAGTTGTATGTGAGTGTGGGTTCTTAGGAGAAGGAATAATTCCAGCCAAGGGCGAAGTCAGCTAAGTGACAGCTGCAACTGAAGAACAGCAAAGTGTTCAGTTTAGCTGGTGTGCAGCACAATAAAAAAAAGTACAGTGTGTATACAGCTGAAGAGGTAGCCAGGGACCATACACAATGGTGAGGAGAAATAAGGCTGATTTTATTTCAGGAGAGGTGATCTCACTGGAAGAGGCTCAAACAGTTGAAGTCAGAGGCCTGGCTTGCATTGTCTCTCTGCTAGGTACTAGCAATATGGTTTTCGGAAAGTCACAACATCTTTGAGCCTTAGTTTCTTCATCTGAAATGGGAGCATGGTAAAAATGGGACTAGCACCAAGGGTGCTGAGGTCATACATGTTGTGGGGTAAATCAATCTACAGTGCCCTGTAGCTGTTTCCACGTGGGGAGCATGAGCCAAGGACTGCTGAAACTTGGGACTGAGACACTGGAAATATGATGTTCCATCAGAAGAGGGAGGGAAGTGACAGAGGAGATGGTGCACGGACGATGGATACTTCTCAACACAGACCAGCAGACCATTCTAGAATCAGACAAAAATTGTTCGGAAGGAGCTTGGCAGTCTAGGCCTAGATGCCCCTGCTACCCCAGCCTCCAGTGGAGTTCTCACGGAATGGCAGGAAGCTGAGTCAAAGCATCAGCTCCTTTCACCTCTGGGTGATCAGGCAACAAACTTCCTTTCATTCGAAACTTCAGGAACAAGCTGTTTAAAGGCCAGATGCAAGGCTGCTTTGAAGTCCTTAACTCTTGAATTCCGGCTGAGCCTTTTTCATGTAATGTGTCTTATATTCCTATAATGGGTAATGTCACAGTATATTTAACTAACAATCTACACCAATAAAGGAGCAGACAGTTTACAGGCCTGTAGTGTTAGAGGTTAACCTGCTGAAATTAATATACTGGTATGATTTTACACCCAGTCAAGAACTTGATCACAAAAATGATATCATTTTATTACCCTATAGAAGTTCTACCAGTCTTATGCTTAATTTAGCAATCTTATTTCAGCTTTTTTTACTTGCCTAACTACATAAATCTCTGTTCTTCAAATGCTCTTGAATCAGGCTTTTTGTCTTCCACCTGGTTCTATCATTAATGGGTTGAAAAAACTCAGACACTTGCTAAAGAATAACTTTAAGAATTGTGCTTTTGCACCCCAATATAAAAAATAATAAGTAGTTATATAAACAGAAAAATTTTTAATTGACACACTGTATGAAACATCCCAGATAAATGACTGAATCCATACTGAGCAGAGTCAATTAAGAATGAACAAGTTTCCAGCTATAGTGGAGGGCAGGCAGGTAGCCCAGAGAGAAGAAAGAGGCCTTTTGCTTTCAGGAGAGGGTAGTGCTGTAGCAACCATTATAGAATGGTTTGGACACAGCCTTAGTTATATCATCATTTTTCTTGAAGAAAGGGAATTAACAGAAGCTTAATGACTGGTTCAATGATTAATATTCCCTTATGGTTTAAATGTACTCTGAGATCCTTAAAAAAAAATACTCCCCAGACAGGAGCCAACACATGGATAGAATCTTAGCTACTGGTGCTTACATTTCCACACAGAAATAATTTGGTTAGATGTCCATATGTATGTCCAAAATAGTATGGCTCACGTGTAAAAGACTCCACATTAACCTAAGGTCTTTGATATCCGGGTTTCATCTTCTTATAATTGGCTCTTCTGTCACCATCCTCAATCCTCAAATTGGTCAATGCAACAAACTAATTCAAAGCATATTTGTAAATACTTTTAACATATTTTAAAAATCCACTATAAATTACTAATAACGGCAATTTGGAATTTGAGGGTGATGTTTTTCTCTATAATTATTTTGTACACCATGCCACAATCATCACCCAAGTCACGCTGACCTACCTCCCTTTACTCCTACCAGAGAGTGGGATACCTTTCAACCCTTACTTCCTTTAGCCTTTCCTCCCAGGCAGAAACCCAAACGGCACAAGTGTGAACTGCTGTTTCACAGCTGATAGGCAATTTGGATTTAGGCTTGAATTGGAACCACCAGTAACTTTTGTAAGATGAGTATCCCTTTGAAAACACATTACGCTACAATGACCATGAAAAAAATCTACATCTCCAAGAAGCATCCTCCTGGGACCTTATACAGAGTCGTTTGGCACCTCCCTTGTTATGAAGAATGAGGAAGCAAATAATCATTTTTTTTTTTAGGAAAGGAAATTTCTTATCTCAATCTGAAATCTAAAAAATATATATGTATATATTTTAATATAATAAAATAAGTTTAAATAAAAATAAAATATTTTAAAAGTCTAATATAAAAAATAATCGGCGATTCCCTCACTGCTTCAGATTACTTATACAGTTGCTCTCAATACAATAGCAAAGACAAACAAGAGTTTATACAGTGATGGCCTAAATCAGTTACTCAATAAATAGTTTCCAAGGGCCTGATCTCAGAGGAAATACTCTGAGAATATTATAGAATACTCAAGATATTTATAGGCATACCTCATTTCATTGCACCTTATTTTATTGCATTTCAAAGATGTTGCTTTTTTTTTTTTAAAGAAAATGAAGTTTTGTGTCAATTCTGCATTGAGCAGGGCTACTGGCCCCATTTTTCCAGTAGCATGCATTTACTTCATGCCTCTGTGTCACATTTTGGTAATTCTTGCAATATTTCAAACATTTTCATTATTAGATCTGTTGTGATGATCTGTGATGACTGATCATGGATGTTACCATTGTAATTGTTTTGGGGCACCACAAACTGCACTCATATAAGATAGTAAACTGAGTGGATGGACATTGTGTGTACTCCGACTGTTCCAGCAACCAGCCATTCCCCCATCTCTCCCTTCTTTGTAGGCCTTCCTATTCCCTGAGACACGATAATACTGAGATTATGCTAGTTAATAATCCTACAATGGCCTCTAATTGTTCAAGTGGAAAAAAGAGTTACATGTCTCTTACTTTCAACCAAAAGGCAGAAATGATAAAATTTAGTGAGGAAGGCATGTCAAAAGCCTCTGCAAGATACCAGAAAGCTAGGCCTCTTGCATCAAATAGTTAGCCAAGCTGTGAATGCAGAGAAAAAGTTTTTGTAGAAAATTAGAAGTGCTACTATAGTGAACACATGAATAATAACAATGACAGCTTTATTGCTTATATGGAGAAAGATTTAGAAGCTAAAAGATCAAACCTGCCACAACATTCCCTTAAGCCAAAACCAAATCCAGAGGAAGGCCCCAACTCTCTTCAACTCTATGAAGTCTGAGAGAGGTGAGAGAGCTACAGAAGGAAAGTTGGAAGTAGCAGATGTTGGTTCATGCAGTTTAAGGAGAGAAGTCATTTCCATCACATAAAAGTATAAGGTAAAGCAGCAAATACTGATATAGAAGCTGCAACAGGATAAGATCTTATTATGATCCAGCTAAGATAACTGATGAAGATGGCTACACTAAACAATAGATTTTCAAGGTAGACGAAACAGCCTTTTATTGCAAGAAGATACCACCTAGGATTTTCATAGCTAGGGAGGAGAAGTCAAAGCCTGGCTTCAAAGTACGGGCTTACTCTCTTGTTAGGAGCTAAAGAAACAGGTAATCTTAGGTTCAAGCCAATGCTCGTTGACCATTCCAAAAATACTAGGCTAGGGCCCTTAAGAATTTGACTAAATCTATTCTGCCTATGCTCTATAAATAAAACAACAAAGCCTGGATGACAGCAGTCTGTTTATTGAATATTTTAAGCCAACTCTTGAGATCTACTGCTCTGAAATAAAGATTCCCATCAAAATATTGATATTCATTGAAAAAATACTTGGTCATCTAACAGCTGTGATGAGGAGGTACAGGATATTAATGCTGTTTTCTTTTTCTTTTTCTTTTTTAAGATGGAGTCTCACTCTGTCACCCAGGCTGGAGTGCAGTGGCACGATCTGGGCTCACTGCAAGCTCCACTTCCCAGGTTCACACCATTCTCCTGCCTCAGCCTCCCGAGTAGCTGGGACTACAGGCACCCATCACCACGCCCAGCTAATTTTTTGTATTTTTAGTAAGGATGGGGTTTCACCATGTTAGCCAGGATGGTATCAATCTCCTGACCTTATGATCCGCCAACCTTGGCCTCCCAAAGTGCTGAGATTACACGCGTGACCCACCATGCCTAGCTATTAATGTTGTTTTCATGTATGCTAACACAACATCCATTCTTCAGCCCAACGATCAAAGAGTCATTTTGACTTTCAAGTCCTATTATTTCAGAAATTCATTTCATAAGGCTATAGCTGCCATAGATAGTGATTCCTCTGATGAATCTATGCAAAGTCTATTGAAAGCCTCCCAGAAAGGATTCACTATTCTAGATGCCATTAAAAACATTTATGCATTTTAGCTCCAGATCAACTCCAAGAACAAACTAGGAATCCTGAGAGGACTCACAGACCCTCTGAAGGAAGCAGACTGCTCCTGCAGGACGTGGGAGACATCCCAAATGCTCAGCAGCAGCAAGATCTGCCCAGGGAGAGTCTGAGCTCAGGTATAGCTCTGCCCCCAACGGATGGCCCTTTCCTACCCACTCTGGTAGCGGAAGACAAAGGACGTATAATCTTGGGAGTTCTAGGGCCCTGCCCACCGCCAGTCCCTCTCCATACTACCATAGCTGATGCTCTTTGGAAAACACCACCTCCTGGGAGGAGGCCAACCAGCACAAAAATACAGCATTAAACCACCAACCCTCATGGAGTCCATTGCAACCCCCGCCCCGCCACCTCCACCAGAACAGGCATTGGCATCCACGGCTGAGAGACCCATAGACGGTTCACATCACAGAACTCTGTGCAGAAAACCCTCAGTACCATCCTGGAGCTGGGTAGACTTGCTGGGTGGCTAGATCCAGAAGAGACACAACAATCACTGAGGTTCAGTTCACAGGAAACCACATCCATAGGAAAAGGGTGAGAGTACTACATCAAGGGAACACCCACTGGGACAAAAGAATCTGAACAACAGCGTTCAGCCCTAGACATTCCCTCTGATAGAGCCTACCCAAATAAGAAGGAACCAGAAAACCAACCCTGGTAATATAACAAAACAAGGCTCTGCAACACCCCCAAAAAATCACACTTGTTCACCAGCAATAGAGCCAAACCAAGAAGAAACACCTGATTTACCTGAAAAAGAATTCAGGAGGTTAGTTACTAAGCTAGTCAGGTAGAAACCACAGAAAGGCAAAGTCCACTGCAAGAAAATCCAAAACACAATACAAGAAGTGAAGGGAGAAATATTCAGGGAAATAGATAGTTTAAAGTAAAAACAATCAAAAATTCAGGTAACATTGGACACACTTAAAGAAATGCAAAATGTTCTGGAAAGTTTCAGCAATAGAATTGAACAAGTAGAGCTCAAAGACAACGTCTTCAGATTAACCCAATCCAACAAAGACAAAGAAAAAGGAATAAGAAAATATGAGCAAAACCTCCAAGAAGTCTGGCATTATGTTAAACAACCAAACCTAAGAATAATTGGTGTTACTGAGGAAGAAGAGAATTATAAAAGCTTGGAAAACATATTTGGGGGAATAATCGAGGAACACTTCCCCGGCCTTGCTAGAGACCTAGACATGAGAAAACAAGAAGCACAAAGAACACCTGGGAAATTCATTGCAAAAAGATCGTCACCTAGGCACATTGTCATCTATTATCCAAAGCTAAGACAAAGGAAAGAATCTTAAGAGCTGTGAGACAGAAGCGCCAGGTAGCCTATAAAGGAAAACCTATTAGATTAATAGCAGATTTCTCAGCAGAAACCCTACAAGCTAGAAGGGATTGGAGCCCTATCTTCAGCCTCCTCAAACAAAACAATTATCAGTCAAGAATTTTGTATCCAACAAAAGGAAGCATCATATATGAAGGAAAGAGACAATCTTTTTCAGACAAACAAATGCTAAGATAATTCACCACTACCAAGCCACCACTACAAGAACTGCTAAAAGGAACTGTAAATCTTGAAACAAATCCTGGAAACACATCAAAACAGCATCTACTTAAAGCGTAAATCACACAGGACCTATAAAGCAAAAATATAAGTTAAAAAGCAAAAACATAAAACAAGAGAACAAAAGTGCACAGGCAACAAATAGCACAATGAATGCAATGGTACCTCACATTTCAATACTAACATTGAATGTAAATGGCCTAAATGCTCTGCTTAAAACATACAGAACCACAGAATGGATAAGAACTTACAAACCAATTATCTGCTGTCTTCAGGAGATTCACCTAACACATAAGGACTTACAAAAACTTAAAGGGGTGGAAAAAGGCATTTCATGCAAGTAGACACCAAAAGCGAGCAAGGTAGCTATTCTTATATCAGACAAAACGAACTTTAAAACAACAGCAGTTAAAAGAAACAAAGATGGACATTATATGATGGTAAAAGACCTTGTCCAACAGGAAAATATCACAATCCTAAACATATATGCACCTAAAAACTGGAGCTCCCAAATTTATAACACTAATAGACCTAGGAAATGAGAGAGACAATAACACAATAATAGCAGGGACTTCAATACTTCACTGACACAATTAAGTTATCAAGACAGAAAGTCAACAAAGAAACAATGGATTTAAACTATACCTTGGAACAAATAGACTTAACAGATATAGACAGAACGTTTCATCCAACAACCACAAAACATACATTCTATTCAACAGTGCATGGAACTTTCTCCATGATAGGCCATATGATTTCTCCATATGATAGGCCATAAAATGAGCCTCAATAAATTTTTAAAACTTGAAATTATATCAAGCACTCTCTTAGACCACAGTGGACTAAAACTGGAAATCAACTGCAAAAGGAACCTTCAAAACCATGCAAATACATGGAAATTCAAGAACCTGCTCCTGAATAAGCATTGGGTCAAAAACAAAATCAAGATAGAAATTTAAAATTTCTTTGAACTGAGTGAGTGACAATAATGACACAACCTATCAAAACCTCTGGAATACAGCAAAAGCAGTGCTAAGAGGAAAGTTCATAGCCCTAAATGCCTAATCGAAAAGACTGAAAGAGCACAAACCGACATTGTAAGGTCACACCTCAAGGAACTACAGAAACAAGAACAAACCAAACCCAAATCCAGCAGAAGAAAGGAAATAACCAAGATCAAAGCAGAACTAAATGAAATTGAAACAAAAAATATACAAAAGATACATGAAACAAAAAGGTAATTCTTTGAAAATATAAATAAAATTGATAGACCATTAGCAAGATTAATCAAGAAAAGAAGAGAGAAAATCCAAATGACCTCACTAAGAAACAAAACAGGAGATATTACAACCGACACTACTGAAATACAAAAGATCATTCAAGGTTACTATGAACACCTTTATGCACATAAACTAGAAAATCTAGAAGAGATGGATAAATTCCTAGAAAAACACAACCCTCCTAGCTTAAATCAGGAAGAATTAAATACCCTGAACAGACCAATAACAAGCAGCGAGATTGAAATGGTAATTTAAAAATTATCAACAAAAAAAAGGTCCAGGACCAGAGGGATTCACAGCAGAATTCTACCAGACATTCAAAGAATTGGTACCAATCCTTTTGACACTATTCCATAAGACAGAGAAAGAGGGAACCCTCCCTAATTCATTCTATGGAGCCAGCAACACCCTAATACAAAAACCAGGACAGATCATAACCAAAAAAAAAAACTATAGACCGAAATCCTTGATGAACATAGATGCTAAAATCCTTAACAAAATACTAGCTAACCAAATCCAACAACATATCAAGAAGACGATCCACCATAATCAAGTGGGTTTCATACCAGGGATACAGGGATGGTTTAAAATACACAAGTCAATAAATGTGATATACCACATAAACAGAATTAAAAACAAAAATCAAATGATCATCACAATACATGCAGAAAAAAGCATTCAAAAAAATCTAGCATCCCTTTATGATTAAAACTCTCAGCAAAATTGGCATATAAGGGACATACCTCAATGTAATAAAAGCCATCTATGACAAACACACAGCCAACATAATAGTGAATGGGGAAAAGTTGAAAGCATTCTCTCGGAGAACTGGAACAAGACAAGGATGCCCATTCTCTCCACTCCTCTTCAACGTAGTACTGGAAGTCCTAGTCAGAGCAGTCAGGCAAGAGAAGGAAATAAAGGGCATCCAAATCAGTAAAGAGGAAGTCAAACTGTCACTGTTTGCTGACAATACGATCATTTACCTTGAAAATCCTAAAGACTCCTCCAGAAAGCTCCTAGAACTGATAAAAGAATTCAGCAAATTTTCCAGATACAAGATTAATGTACACAAATCAGTAGTTCTTCTATATACCAACAGCAACCAAGTGGAAAATCAAATCAAGAACTCAATTCCTTTCACAATAGCTGCAAAAAATATAAACACTCGCTGGGCGTGGTGGCTCACACCTGTAATCCCAGCAGTTTGGGAGACCAAGACGGGCAGATCACGAGGTCAAGAGATCGAGACCATCCTGGCCAACATGGTGAAACCCTGTGTCTACTAAAAACACAAAAATCAGCTAGGCATGGTAGCACACACCTGTAGTCCCAGCTATTCGGGAGATAGAGGCAAGAGAATCACTTGAACTCGGGAGGCGGAGGTTGCAGTGAGCCAAAATTGCACCACTGCACTCCAGTCTGGCAACAGAGTGAGACTCTGTCTCAAAACAATAAATAAAATAAAAATACTTAGGAATATAACTAACCAAGAAGTCGAAAGACCTCTAAAAGGAAAACCACAAAACACTGCTAAAAGAAATCATAGCTCACACAAACAAATGGAAACACATCCGATGCTTGGGGATGAGTAGAATCAATACTGTGAAAATGACCATACTGCCAAAAACAGTCTACAAATTCAATGCAGTCCCCATCAAAATACCACCATCATTCTTCACAGAATTAGAAAAAACAATTCTAAAATTTATATGGAATCAAAAAGGAGTCTGCATAGCCAAAGCAAGACTAAGCAAAAAGAACAAATCCGGAGGCATCACACTACCTGATTTCTAACTATACTATAAGGCCATAGTCACCAAAACAGCATGGTACTGGTATAAAAATAGGTACATAGACCAATGGAACAGAAAAGAGAACCCAGAAATAAACCCAAATACTTACCAACCGATCTTCAACAAAGCAAACAAAAACATAAAGTGGGGAAAGGATACCCTTTTCAACAAATGATGCTGGGATAATTGGCTAGCCACAAGTAGGAAAAGAAACTGGATCCTCGTCTCTCACCCTATACAAAAATCAACTCAAGATGGATTAAGGACTTAAACCTACGACCTGAAACTATAAAAATTCTAGAAGATAACCTTGGAAAAATCCTTCTAGAGGTTGGCTTAGGCAAGGATTTAATGACCAAGAAACTAAAAGCAAATGCAATGAAAACAAAGGTAAATAACTGGGACCTAATTAAACTATAGAGCTTTTGCATGGCAAAAGGAACAGTCAGCAGAGTAAATAGACAACCCACAGATTGGGAGAAAATCTTCACCATCTATAAATGTGACAAAGGACTAATATCAGAATCTACAATAAACTCAAAAAAATCAGTAAGAAAAAAACAATCCTATCAAAAAGTGGGCCAAAGACATGAATAGACAATTCTCAAAAGAAGATACTCAAATGGCCAATGAATATATGAAAAAACATTCAACATCACTAATGAGCAGGGAAATGCAAATCAAAACCACAATGCGATACCACCTCTCTCCTGCAAGATGGTCATAATCAAAAAATCAGAAAACAGTAGATACTGGCATGGATGCAGTGATCAGGAAACACTTCTTCACTGCTGGTGGGAATGTAAACTAGTACAGTCACCATGGAAAATAGTGTGGAGATTCCTTAAAGAACTAAAAGTTCTTTAAGCCAGCAATCCCACTACTGGGTATCTACCCAGAGGAAAAGAAATCATAATACAAAAAAGATACTTGCACATGCATGTTTGTAGCCACAATTCACAGTTGCAAAATCGTGGAACCAACCCAAATGCCCATCAACCAATGAGTGGATAAAGAAACTGATATATATATATATCAGTTATATATATCATATATATAGATATATATCAGTTATATATATCATATATATAGATATAGATCATATATAGATATATATATCATATATATAGATAGACAGATAGATCATATATCTATGATGGACTACTACTCAGCCATGAAAAAGGAATGAATTAACAGCATTTGCAGTGACCTGGATGAGATTGGAGACTATTATTCTAAGTGAAGTAACTCAGGAATGGAAAACCAAACATCATATCTTCTTACTGATATGAGGGAGCTAAGCTATAAGGATGCAAAGGCATGAGAATGATACAATGGACTTTAGGGACTTGGGGGGAAGAGTGAGAAGCGGGTGAGGAATAGAAGACTACAAAAATGGTGCAGTGTATACTGTTCAGGTAATGGGTGCACCAAAATCTCACAAATCACCACTAAAGAATTGTATCCCAATAACTTATGGAAAAAAAATTTAAAAAAATAAAAAAATATATATGATTAATGGTCAAAATATCAACAGTAACAGGAGTTT
Organism: Mandrillus leucophaeus; assembly: GCF_000951045.1. Lineage (NCBI taxonomy): Eukaryota > Metazoa > Chordata > Mammalia > Primates > Cercopithecidae > Mandrillus > Mandrillus leucophaeus. Next base: position 703,760 of record NW_012109975.1, on the reverse strand, counting down.
GGAAGAAGTTGGTTCCAACTCTCATGGATGACTTTGAGGGGTTTAAAACCTCAGCAGAAGTAGTAATTGCAAATGTAGTAGAAACAGCAAGAAAACTAGAATTAGAAGTAGAGACTGAAGACATGACTGAATTGCTATAGTCTCATGATAAAACTTGAATAGATGAGCAGTTGCTTCTTAGGGATGAGCAACGAAAGTGGTTTCTTGCGATGGAATCTACTCCTGGTAAAGATGCCATGAACATTGTTGAAATGGCAACAGATAATTTAGAATAGTCTATAAATTTAGTTCATAAAGTAGCAGTAGGTTTCAGGGGACTGACTCCAGTTTTTGTAAGAAGTTCTACCATGAGTAAGATGCTACCAAACAGCATCGCACGCTACAGAGAAACTTTTGTGAAAGACTGAATTGACTGAGCAAACTTCATTGTTATCTTATTTTACAAAATTGCTACAACCACCCCAACCTTTAGCAACCACCAACCTGATCAATCTGCAGCCATCTACATGGAGACAAGACCCTCCACCAGCAAAATGATTATGACTTGTTAAAGTCTCAGATGATCTTTAGCACTTTTTAGCAACAAGGCATTTTTAATTACAGTTATATATATTTTAGACATAATGTTATTGTGCACTTAATAGACTTAGTATAGTGTAAACATAACCTTTATGTACATTGGAGAACCAAAAAAAGTCATGTAACATGTTTAATTGTGATACTTGCTTTATTGCTGTTGGCTGGAACGGAAACTGCAGTTATCTATGAGATACGCCTATATCTATAAAAGTTGCAATGAAGATGCTTACAGTATGGTTGGAAAACATAACTAATACTTCACAAATCCCAACATTGCATATAATTATATGCCAAGTTATATAGTATAGACTAGTATCATAGAAGTTTTGGCTAAAATCTGTGAGCAAATTTTTGTATGATTAAAAATGCTATGCAACATAATAAAAGAAGGTATGTACTTAAAACACTTTGGCAATTGTGAAGGTGAGTTTTAAGTACTTGATGTTAATGATTAACTTGAAAGTAAACTACTAAAAGTTGTTCATATAAGGACAACTAGAATGTTAGCTATGCTTTCTAGAATATTTGAGCAAAAAAAAAATTTGACAATTTGACTTAGATCTGCCTTTACTAACAAAATGGAAGCATAAAAATAGATTCATAGTCATCCAATAAGAAAACATAATTAAGGGCCCAGAAATATAAAGTGACAATTTCTATTAAAAATGCAGCACATAAGAATATCCATACACCACTTCAGTGCCTGGGTGTCATGTGCTGTCTAAATAAAAACCTGAGCAAGGGAGGGGAAAATGTCAGCATTAATTGGTCAAATTAGGCCATATTTTTAGTTGACATTACATTTGCACTTGACAATTTAGATTTGACCTACACACCCAAAAATTTACATTTGACCCACACTAAGAGAATCCATACCATTATAGTAGGTACTTGACAAAGAGCATGTTTCCTGTGTTATATTTTTATATAATTTAATTTTCACAAATATATACCATTTCCCTTGCCTTGAAAGGAAACGATTATTTCTTTTTTTTATACAAGACAGACCTGAGATCTTTTTCCCCAGTTCCAAATACTTGGTAATATTCAGTTATTTGATTAACTGATTTGACTTTATAGGCCACAGAATCAATCTATTTTTAAAGAACTGAGTTTCCCAAGGCATGGGACACCTACACCGCCTAATTTCATTAGTAGGTATATCAGGTATTAAGTAGTCCAGTAGGAAAGGTATTCCTTTTATAGTTTTCTTTCTGTTGTTTATATCAAGGATTAAGTTTCAGTATCATGCAAGCATGTTTTCACCATTTCTCAAATATGAGGCAATGTTCCTTTACAGCAAAGACAACAGACCTCAGGATAAGCAGACAATAATATCTACTTGGAATTTAATGTTGTCTTTCTTAGATTTGTATTTACTTTTACCATGGTCATCTACTTACGGCAAGTGATACTATACTGGTTCTCATTTACAGAAATAATAACAACTTTCCTCTAAAAATGAATTTAAATCAAGTTAGTCGATGTAAAGAAAAATATTAGGGAAATAATAGTATATATAGTTCTCAGATATAGGCAAATTTGTACCATGGTAATTCACTAGTGACTAAAATTGGGAAAACAGAGCTAAAATAATTAACACGTTAAAAATGTTTTTTCATTCAGTTATTCATATTAATTACTGTTAATATTTTCATTGGTATAATATATGAATTCCTAAGTTGTCTATTGGCAGGGAATTGCAATCTATTATTTAATCCAAATAATTTGTAGAAAATAAATTATTGATACAATTTAGTTAGTATTAAAAGACAGAACAAGGGGATTTTTAATACAAGTAAGGTAAAATAGGTTCACTGTTATTTGTTCTAGAAGAGTTTGGAGGTACTGCTGTTATTACCACGACACGAACCTAGAAGTTCAGCTTTTAGCAGTACCACACAGGCAAGATCATATTATAATACAGCCACTTGGCATTCTAAAATAATGGTTCTAACCCTGTATTCTGCCATAATACATGGAAAATAATGGTCACATATTAGATATATTCCTGGGGGAATGCCCCGATTTTGGCAAAATTCTCCCCTTTCTGCTATTTTTTCCAGAACATTTAGGCAATACAGGGCTGTAAATGTTGGTTATGCGTAAGTTCCAACATGTTTCCTTCTATCCAAGAAAGCAAAACCAAATGTTAAGTAAATGAAAAAACACTAATATAATCAGCTTATTTAACAACAAAAAATAAATCATTCACAAATTTAAGTGCTTTACCTATTTTTCACAACAAATACTTAAGGTATAACTCACTACTGACAGGACTACCAATGGCTCATGACACCTTGGTCCAAACATACTACTTTATTGTTGGAATACCAGATTAATGTCACCTCTTTATATTTTAGTTAAGACAGAGATACCAAGGTAATGACTGGATTAGAGCATGATTTGCAGATGCAGTGACCTAAGTGAATGGTACTGGCACCAGCTATTTATAATTTGATAAAGCAAGCAATCATTCAAATTTACTTGCAACACTTAAAAGGCATGAGTTTTATAATTAATGGAAAAAATCTTCATATTAAGGTTGAGAAAAATAAAGGTCTCCTTTTGTGACACGAAAGTAGAATAACTCTCAGGTGGTAACCCAAATGTTCCCTTGTGAATTAATGTGTTCTACAATATTAGTAAAACCTAACCACTCCTTTTATGTATAAAATGTAGCACTCACTGATAACACTTAAAATGGCCAGGAGTGGTGGCTCACACCTGTAATTCCAGCACTTTGGGAGGCTGAGGTGGGTGGATTACTTGAGGTCAGGAGTTAGAGACCAGTCTTGCCAACATGATGAAACCCTGTCTCTACTAAAAATACAAAAACTAGCCAGGCATGGTAGTGAGCACCTGTAATCCCAGCTACTCGGGAGGCTGAGACAGGAGAATTGCTTGAACCCAGGAGGCGGAGGCTTCAGTGAGCTGAGATCACATCACTGCACTCAAGCCTGGGCAACACAGTGAGACTCTGTCTCAAAAAAAAAAAAATGCTTTTGTGTATTCTGATACAAGTTTTAACAATATATGAATTAGCAGAGTTTAAAGAATTAGATGATATAGCAAACTGTAGGGATAAGAAAGAAATGTATGTAAACTGGGCCATAATGAAAACAGTTTGTTTAAAGGCCCACAGATCTGATCAGTGTCACTGACATAAAATCAAGTCTTGCACTGAACTAAGTCAACATACTGTTTAGGAAAAAGAATTTCTAATATGGATTACAACAGAACTGCCAATTGCTTACATACATATGTGTGTTCCATTCGTGTTGTTATAACATCAATTAATAACAATCATCTTAATTTCATAATTATATTTTGAACTTACCTTTGCCAAAATAACAGAAGCAGAGCATGGTCAACATGGTAGTTTCAGGCATCTTAATAAAACCATCATTTTTGGCATTTATGCTGACATTGTAATGGCCTCAAACTGTCAATAACTCATTCAAAGCAAATTTAATAAATGTGGAGACATGGGCTAATATTACAGTCAGTTTGCCTATATTCACTATGCACATTAGCTCTACAAAAGAATGCGAATCAAGGAGGCTGAGGTGAAAATATCATTAAACAATAATCCCAAATTAACCAATAGTAAAGTAGAACTCTATGTTCAAGAGTTGTACACTCACACACATGATAAAAGCATAATCATTAAACTTTTTTCTGAATTGTCTAGGTTTAGCTAATAATTTTAATGTTACTGATGGACTTTGGTCCTCTTTAACAAAAATTAGAAACATTAATTAACACATTCTTCCCAAACCTTTATTATAAACTTTTATGTTTAAGTATCTATAATTTTTCAATTATTAGGGAAACAATGTGATATGTCATTTTAATCGTGGGTGGATCACCAGAGGTCAAGAGTTCAAGGCCAGCCTGGCCAACATGGTGAAACCCCATCTATACTAAAAACACAAAAATAGCCGGGCGTGGTGGCAGGCACCTGTAATCCCAGCTACTCAGGAGGCTGAGTTAGGAGAATCGCTTGAACCTGGGAGGTGGAGGTTGCAGTGAGCCAAGATCGTGCCACTGCACTCCAGCCTGGGTGACAGAGTGAGATTCTGTCTCAAAAAAGAAAAAAAAGAAACATAAATAAGTAAAAAATAATTATTTGTGTAAGGGTAGAGGAGATAGAAAAAATATATGACTTACTCTCTTCATTCTACATGTATCATATAGGTGTAGAGTTTACAGAAATACCTTTGTAAAACATGGTTACTATTTTTTGTTTGTAGGTATGTACTTGAAGCATCAGTAGGTCAACTGGCTAACATTCCCACCACGGCAGAAATGCAAATTTTGGAAAAAACAGCCCATAATACTTCAATCGACAGTGAACACAGAAGGCATTTTGTTATCATCAAATCGCCAAACTAATAATGGTGAACAAACAAGGCAGAATTCTCCTGCTGCTTATATTAAAATTACCACCCAAGCATCGTTCAGACATCTCAGGTCCAACTATAATTCTGCATTTGCCCATTGTGTGCTTAACATCAATGTGATCTAGTAAGTACTACCATGATCTTTGAGATTTCGAAGAATCACAGCAGGAAGGCTATGGGACTGCCACCCTGTCACTAACTCGGCCTCTAGTTCCTTAATGTGGACCCTGAGCATGAGGGGTGGCACTTTCAGAAGCAGGTCAAGAGGCAGCAAAGCTGCAGAAATAAAAGGGGGAAAGATATGAAACTGTAACATAAATTACATTGAATTTTAGAGAGTTGTGTTTGATTTTATTGCTATCAACACTAAGTTACCTGGTCTTGGTCTTGATCCTGTTCCTCCAGTGAAGTCCCTGAAAATAGAATTACAGGCCATTAGAATGACTTGTTCAACTTGGATTTGACAAACTAAGAGCCTACATCTTGCTATGGTCTACATTATAAAGATTAATAAAGATTATTTTCCTTCAAGATGCTCTCAAGAGTTTAATTCAGAGGGAAATAAATATATTGCAACACACAGTACAATTGACATTCTACTGACAAATGGCAGAATCGTCCCACCACAGCTGTTTTTTAGGCTCTAAGTATGACTAAGAGCCTAACTCTTATGATCCTGAATAATTTTCTTGTTACACTTAAACTCGAAATATGATTTTGCACTAAAAGGATATAAGATTTAAAATGTTATATACAGTATTTTCTATGATTTGTTCCTGCTCTATTAAAAAACAAAACAAAACAAAAAACTAACAAAAAAAACCTTATTCCTCTTCCTATAAAATGTTTTTTGCATTGAAAATGATTATCTTTCCTAAAGTTGCCAGTGTTATTAACATCCCTTGTTTGCCTTGGAGGTGGCCTTAGACTGTACCAAGGATATGTGTAAATCACCTTCAGCCTTTTTTTTCCACTGTAACCAATTTTTTTTTGAGACGACTCTTGCTCTGTAACCCAGGCTGGAGTGCAGTGGCGCAATCTCAGCTCATTCAAACCTCCACCTCCTGGGTTCACACCATTCTCCTGCCTCAGCCTCCTGAGTAGCTGGGACTACAGGCACCCGCCACCATGCCCGGCTAATTTTTTTGTACTTTTAGTAAAGACAGGGTTTCACCGTGTTAGCCAGGATGGTCTCAATCTCCTGACCTCGTGATCCACCCGCCTCAGCCTCTCAAAGTGCTGGGATTACAGGTGTGAACCACCACACCCAGCCTAGAACCAATTTTTTAACAGTTTTCTGGAATGAAATAAGAAACATTTGTGCCCTGACAAGTTGTAAGAATCATTCTTAAACTTAATGCAATTCAACAAAAATATATCATACATCTACTATGTATAAGGCACATGATAGGTATTTGTTAAGCAGGAATAAATACAAGAATTTAAATACAAGTAAACATAGCTGATAAGTCTCTTGTCCCAACCCTTCTGTTTTAATCATAGATTTTTTGATACATGCATGCAACACCTACCTGTGTTATTAAGCGTAACAAAATTGGCACTTATTTACCTACCACCCAATTTAAGCACTAGAATAATACCAAAATCTTTGTATCCACTTATGAGTTTCTTCCCTGTTCCTTTCCATTCCCTCTTGATCTTCACCAGGCTAGTGCTCTCTTGATCCCATAATATATTCTGTTCCATTCTGAGCTCAAGGTTCCAGAGCCTTGAAAAGTAAATGGAACCTGCCAGCCTTTAACAGTTTATACATTTTCCCTAACCCTGAGATAAGCAGCATGTTTAAAAAAGAAATGAAGCTGATCCTGCCCTCAGAAAGTTTGAAAAGAGATATGATCACAGCAGTGCCCATGTGTAGGCAGGACAACCTCAGGGCTGACCTGAGAAGCAGAACATCTGTTCCAGCTCCTCGTATGCCTGCACAAATGCCATATCCCAGCAAATGCTTTCCGAATAACTTTGCCCCTTAGCCTTCTAGATGAGGCTAGCACTGTCTAATAGAAACTGATTGTAAGCATCAAACATAATTTTAAGTTTTCTGGTAGCCAGATTTTTAAAAAAGTAAAAAGAATACAGTGAAATAAATCTATTTTATTTAATCAAAAATATTCAAAATATTATTTCAACATATAAAAATTGAGATATCTTATTATTTTACATCTTAATTAATATTAAATGAAATTTAAAATTCAGTCCCTCAGTTGCACTGGCCACATTTCAGCTGCTCAAGAGTCACATGTGCCTAGTGGCCTCCATACTTAACAACGTGGTCCAGGCCCTTCTTAAGTGTTGGTCATTGTCTTCATACACTTACTACATTCATGCCATGTAGCTGCTAAACCTGCAATACCTCCTGAATCCCACTCTCTTAAAAAGTGAATACAAATGCAACTTGAGGCCAACTTGTATCCATCAGGTTATTCATGTTCTTGAAAAGCTGATCATCACTCACATGATGAGTTTGCAAGATGACTGTTTCAGATGTCCTGAAGAATCTAACATTTCAAACATTTTTACATATTAGCAAATGCTATGCATAATGTGTGCTAGTGGGATATGTGACATAGAACACCCTGACAATGCTGAGTTGCTGCCGCCTCTGCTATTCCTTTATATAATTTTAAATTACTCTTTAATAAACTTTCGGGAATCTTTAAAAAGAACCATTACACATTTATTCATTCATTCATTCGAGAAATATTAATTAAGTGCCCACAATGTATAGCCACCATGTTGGACACTGGAGATGGGACGGTGAAAATAAATAGTTTCCACAGTCTTGGGACTTAAAATATTGCATAGAGATAGCAGAAAATAAATGTCAATTTCTCTGGAAATTATATCACTAACTGCAAGAAAATATAGTCATCTGAAATTTCAAAATAGAACAGACTCATTGTGACCAGAAGTGACAGCTTTTAACTATGCAATTGTTGGGTTCACAGATGGACAAACGATTGAAATTATGCAGAGCCTGGGGGAAGACTGCCTCTAGATTGAACCACATTGAATGTTTATGCTCAACAGAGCATTATGGCTACAGAGGGTGGTGTCCCCATCGGATCACAAGCTGAAAAATATACCAAAGTGGTTTCACGCAGAGAACATTCCAGAAATAGTTTCTGGTAAAGAGGTTTAATATATTATAGTTTGTGTTCTCTGAAAATTTTGAAATGGGCATTGACCAACAGCACTTCAGGCTGATGGAAGAATTTCAGAAAAATAGAAGGCTGAAAGAATTCTAAAAGGCCATCCCTTCCAGCTCTCTTCAGACCTAGTATGACCTCATCTGGAATTAATAAGGCAAAAGAGAAACTGAAGTGCTGAAAATGAGTGTTAGCCTACAACTTCCACCCCAAAACACTAACAGATAAAGTGAATAATCCAGGAAGTAGCTTTCTAATTTTTTAAATAGACTTTTCACTGAATTAAGTCAAGAGCAAGGTGAATTATTTGGACAATTATTTTGCCAGCAGAGTCCTGGCCAAGAAGAAGATGAAGCCCTAAAATTTCATCTCTCATAAGAATTCCTTGAAATATGTATCTGAACAAAGAAAACATTTTCACATGCATTATAAGTGTATTCCATCATTTAATTCAATTGTGAAAAGTATCAATACTATTTGATATTGATAAAAATAATTAAACCTTATGAAATGAGAGGTTTGGCTTACAATAGTAAGGTAATGCCTTCTGAAACTACTGCAACCACACCATGTGAGCTAATGAGCATTTTATAGCTGAAGCTCTCTTTCAGGCAGTGACATTCATACATACATCCTGTGTGAATAAGCAACATTATGTAGCTTTGAGTTCTCCTATGTATCTATAATGTTAATAGAGTTGGTATCATGACAACAAAGTAGTATAATGCTCCTGTGCCTATCCCTTTGTACCCGAATAACATATCTCATAACAAACCAGCACTAAACCAGGAAAGTATAGCACTATCACAGAAAAGAAACAAAGTGGTCTTACTATGCGTTTTTTTGTTTGTTTTTGTTAAGACTGCTGGAGTGTGACATTGGCAGATGGGCCAGGTTGATTCTAGCAAGGAGTAATCATGCAGTATTTATTCCTCCAAAGTAAAACCAGATACAGATTATGAAAAAGATGGAGGGAGAAAAGCTACAAAATAAGCAAAACTTATGCTTTTAGGAGGCAAGATCCACAGGTCCTGAAAATACACAAGGTCTTTCCAGTCACAAGTATGATGCTGAATGGTCACAAACCTCCACAATCATCTTCACATATAAAGACTTAGAGGCCTGGCATGGTGGCTCATGCCTGTAATTCTACTATTTTGGGAGGCCCAGGCGGTGGATGACCTCAAGTCAGGAGTTCGAGACCAGCCTGGTCAACATGGCGAAACCCCATCTCTACTAAAAATTCAAAAATTAGCTGGGTGTGGTGGCAGGTGCCTATAATCCCAGCTACTAGGGAGGTTGGGGAGGGAGAACCGCTTGAACCCAGTGGGCGGAGGTTGCAGTGAGCTGAGATGGCGCACTGCACTCCAGCCAGGGCGAAAGAGCAAAACTCCGTCTCAAAAAAAAAAGAAGACTTAGACTTAGGAGCACACTGTCAAATACAATTATGCATACACTGACGAATCAAAAAAGTTGTGAACCACAGGCATCTTTGATACCACAAACATCCAGTGTCTCAAACCAGCCTGCCAACTATACTCTGTTGCCTGGGCAACAGGAGGCAAGCAGACGTGGAGAAATCTTGTTGCCTGAGCAACAGGATCCCTTTAAAAAAAATGTGCCTTAAGCTGAGGCTATGGCAAAGGCTGTCAGTAGGCAAGATTTCAGTCCTTGGTAATGAGATAAAGAATTTACACTAAGATAACAATCATTCATCTATTCATTAATCAGTATCTGTAGGTTGGTACCTATGTGCAATACACTGTGCCCTGGAGAAGGTAAAGATGAATTAGGCATAGTTTGGCACATATCCGGCACATAGTAATAAATATCCATCAATTAAATAAATGAATGAAGGTTCTTAAGATGGTCGTAAAACAATGACTAAACTTTACTAGGACCTGAGCATATGTGATAAAGAGGCTGAAGCCCCTGTGAGCATTATCAAGTTCCACTACAGAGAATATTTTAAGTTGAAATAATATGCTATGACTTGCCGGATTAGAATCCTCAATGTGTATATACTAGGTCAGCCTACGAAACCCGCATAAAAACTGGTAAAAGTCAAGCCGATTCTTAATGCCTTCCTAGCAAATAGTAATAGATATAAAAGATTTCATTTCAAATTTGAAAATGATTAAAGTTGGAAATTTCAAAGAAATTGGGGCTTATTCCTCTCTTGATCTTGCCATTAACTATATTCCTCAAAAAAAGTTGTATCAACTAATGATGGCTTGGATTCCCAGGTGCCTTCCAGTTCTAATATTATTCTCCAGCCTTGAGACTTCAAAATGTCTCTAAGGAGGCAGGGGCTATCCCTCCTAGTTCCATTTGCTCATGTTTTATCCATTTGTCTGGATCATTTGCCCAAAAGCATATCCTAAGTTATTAGGGAGTTATGTTAGTTATTCAGCAGGCAATTGGTTTAAATCTGGCTCCTGATATCTGATATCTGACCAAAGTTAAGAATTTATGCTTAAGCTTTCTCTTAGTACCATTAATATTTAGCCAGGGCCACATCTGACTTCTATATTTTGGAGGCTGTGGTCAGAACACATATGTCCTTCCCTGTGACTTCTCTCATTGGGCCTTTTTAAAGAGCCAGTAAGGGTCCCCAAGTGGGAGAGCTGCCCAGAGTCTCCTTGCAATTGTTATACCATTTTATACATGGCACAGAATAGGAAAAAAAAAAAAAAAAAGAAAACCCTCTACAGGCTGGATTTTCAATTTATTTTTATTATATTATGTAGCTTTGCTATCTCCTTTTATATTCAAACTTCTTATTTAGCTTCTAAATATTTTGCAGGATGGGTTTACATTTCACATTAATAAACTAAGAAACCCAGAAAAATCCTAAACAAATTAGATTGCAAATAACTTTAGCTTTATTTAATGTTCTTTAAAGAATTATAAATACATTTTGGTACTGTCTCCTTTTAATTCAGAGAAGCCCCAGGGATTACCTGGGAGGGAGTCAAAAGTTATTAATTTTCTCTCCTCTTATTTGGCATAAATCAAAGGCTGTCTTTTATCATTTATTTTCTTCTGAAGTCTGCCCTTGTCTTTCCATTTCACTGTGAGCTCCCTGAAGGAAGAGAGCTTGTCTTAAACAAACCTGTGTTCCCTGGTAGCATGTCACACCGTATTACCACATTTCATGGCACAATTTTGCAAATGTTGCTTTAGGTCAGGTCCCGTTCACCTTGGAACATACTTTCCAAAACATCAACTTCAATGTATGGGCCACTTTCCATATCCATCTGTTGACTTGGTCATAACCCCAGGTTAAAGCTTGTTCTATATCCCTGTTTCAATGATCTTCAGATTAAACTTTGCCTTTCTGCTGATTCTAGCTTACCCAATTTGTTTTCAAGTATTTAGTTAACGACTAACTTTTTAAAAACCATCTCAAGCTCTAAAAGATATAGACCATATTGGGTTTTTGTTTGTTTTTGAAGGGGTGGACATCAACCAATTTGTGCAAATAAGACAATTTTCCATGGATCCTTTCAAAGAAAGAGTAGAATTATTTTTGACAGGGCCAAGATACCTACATTCATCTGATTGGAAATTTTCATTTTAATATAAAATTCACTTAACTGGGAGTACACCATATGTCATAATTTACTTTTGAACTAAAATATTTGCTTTGTTAGTGATAGAAAGTCAGTAAGTGGGGAATATTGGGTACTAGCAAGCCCTAAAGATCCTTTGGAAGATCTTCTAACTCAAATCTCCAGTCCCCACAAACACGCATTGTGGTTCTCTTTGGCATTTTGGACTACTTTTCTTTCCCCTGCCCTCCCCATTACTTCTGACCATGACTCCTTTGCACTTTGGCCCAGTAAAGAATGCCATGAGGTCTTACAGGTTTTTCTCGAATATCTTTCTGACAGATCACACCCCTTATCGATAAGTTTTTCTTGGGTTTTTATTCCCAGAAACACTGGGAAAAAGTTAGGAAATTAAAAGGCTCCATCCTAACTCCTCCTGGTCTTCATTTGAAGACGATAAATGTATCAGTGATACACCTTTGGCTAAACAAGAAAAGGATTTGTCTATAGGAACCTTCCTTTGTCACCTAACTGAATCCTCCAGGAATTTGCTGAGCAGGTTCTTCTGAACTTCATTTACATTATGCGATTCCCAGCACCCTCAAACCCAGAGATAGATCCAGATGGTTCCATTGAGGCTGCCCAGCACTAACACCGGCTCCCTTCAGCAAGCACCCCTGATGGACTAGTCAAGGATCTCGGCGCTCCTCAAGGCAGTAAACAGGCGCCTGATCCCAGCCAGCTCAATCTGGCTCTCTCTCTCTCTCAGGATTTTGAATCCTAAGAAAGGTGACATGAGAATGGAATAAACAAGCTGGGAGTTCATTTATCCCAGAGTTCTCCTGCCCTTACAAGCCTCCCAAAAATGTCTCCTTTATAGACTTCAGGGACTGAACTGGCTCATATGCCTTCCCAAGCTTGATCCTCCAGAGTCTAAATTACACAAGCCCCATAATGCCTTCTAAAGAAACCCCGGTCACATAAGTTAGCTAGAGTCAGGCTCCTTTGCTTGTATGCAAAAAGCCATGCCTGCTATAGCACATTCCCGCCTTAGTGGTTTATCACACAGATGCTGCCACCTCCTGAGTGGGAATCATCCCGCAGCTCTGAAGACCCCTGTCTGGCATCACCACTTATATGTGGCCTAACCTCAGCAGATGCCCCAGCCTCAGAGCAGTCTGGCAGTCCTTCCTCCATTCTCTGCTCAGTTCTTATCTCAACATTGGCTGCTCCTAACTGAATATACTCCTCAAATCTAGACAGTCCTCTCATCTGTGTCCTAGAATATCATCTAATACATAGAAACCGGCTGGGCACAGTGGCAAATGCCTGTAATCCCAGCACTTTGGGAGTCTAAGGTGGGTGGATCACCTGAGGTCAGGAGTTCGAGAGCAGCCTGGCCAACATGGTGAAACCCCATCTCTCCTAAAAATACAAAAATTAGCCAGGCATGGTGACAGGCACCTGTAATCTCAGCTACTCAAGAGGCGGAGGCAGGAGAATCACTTGAACCCAGAAGGCAGAGGTTGCAGTGAGCTGAGATCATGCCACTGCACTCCAGCCTGGGCGACAGAACAAGATTTTATCTTAATAATAATAATATACAGAAACCATAAAGTATATTCTTCCTTAATCTCCCTTTCTCTATTTCTCTAGCTTAATTTTATCTTCACCTCCCTTTCTTCAGACACAAAGAAGGAGTTGCCACTCATCTTCTCCAGGCCCACTCCTCTGGCTGTGGTCTATGCTGCAACTGTACACTGTCAGTTATCTCTTTTCCTCTCTAATCTCTCCTCCTTCCTCTGTCCCAAATGCCCTGAGTTCATTCTGATTCTAAGAGGTCCTTTTCCATCAAACATTCCCCACCCGCTCACTCTCCCAGCTCATTTTCTCAACTTCTTAAATGCCTCCTATGTCTGTCTCTGGAACATTGCAATCAAGTTTCTGCTCCCTCTGATGTCACCCAGTGCCAGTGAAGGGGCTCCCATGAAGGTCAGGAGAACTTGCAGAAGGCTCAATCTAATAGTTTTGTTTCAGTCCCTACTCTAAGAAACAACTGCCACTGACACAGCGAGCTGTCCTAAAATAACAATTTTACTTTGCTTTTAAAAGATAATCTCCCAAACATATTCCACCTTCCCTTGCAACTAGCTGTGGTCATATGAGGAAGTTCTGGCCAATGGTATGTGAACAGAAGTGATGAGCATAACATCTGGGTCATATCCTTAAAAGAAAGAGGGGTGCCTCTACTTCCCCTTTCTTCTTCTTGCTGGCTTGGAGGTAGGATGTGGTCTCGTAAGTCATATTGGTCAAAAATATGAAATCTATACCCTGGGGATATGGAAGAACAAGATATAAGACTAGGGCTCCACATGACCTCATGGAGCACAGCTGCCCTACCCCGCTGGCCCACCCTTGAGCTCAAAGAGGCTAACTCATTTGCTCAAGGTCACGAAGCTAGAAAAAGGCAGAGCTAGACTAAGACCCAAGTCCAAGATCAGCACCTGTTTCAGTATGCTACTTGGTGAACTATAAATGGTTCTGGGCAAGTGAGCTCTAATTCCTTCTATTTCCACAGGCACATGGAAACTTCTGGCTATCAGGTTTCAATTCAGCCATCAATAACTCAGCTCTGCAAAATCAAAAAATATTTCTAGGAGCTCAATTTGTACCTACCTTGTTTGGGATTGTCTTTCTCCTCCTGAAGCACTAAAACTTCTCTTTAAAATGTCTGAGACAAGAAAATAGAAATAAGTTTACATTATTTCTTCTGCAAATCTTTTGTTTTCTAAGTTTTAATAAAATAATGCTGAACAACAAATGCTGGTGAAGATGCAGAGAAAGAGGAACTCATACACTGTTGGTGGGACTGTAAATTAGTGTAGCCATTATGGAAAACAGTATAAAGGTTCTCGGCCAGGCGTGGTGGCTCACACCTGTAATCCCAGCACTCTGGGAAGCCGAGGTGGGTGAATCATGAGGTCAAGAGAGCGAAACCATCTTGGCCAACATGGTGAAACCCTGTCTCTATTAAAAAGTACAAAAATTAGCTGGGTGTGGTGGAGCGTGCCTGTAGTCCCAGCTACTCAGGAGGCTAACGCAGGAGAATTGCTTGAACCAAGGAGGCGGAGGTTGCAGTGAGCGAGTTGCACCACTGCACTCCAGCCTGGTGACAGCGCGAGACTCCATATCAAATAAATAAATAAATAAATAAATAAATAAATAAAGATTCTCTTGAAAAAACTAAAAATAGAACTTCTATATGATCCAGCAATCCCATTACCGGTATATATCCAAAAGAAGGGAAGTTAGAATATCAAAAAGGTATCTCCACTCTCGTGTTCATTGCAGCACTACTCACAACAGCCAGGATACGAAATCAAACTAAGTACCCATCAGCAGATGAATGGATAAAGAAAATGTTTAACAATAATTTATTGAATATTTAATAGCTAGAAGGGGACATTTGAAATGTTTCCAACACAAATAAATGATAAATGTTTGAGGTGATCAATATCTGAATTACCCACACAATGTGTAATTTGATGACTACAGATTGTATGCAAATATCAAAATATCACAAGTATCCATAAATAGGAACAAATATTATATACCAAAAAAATTTAAATAAGTTTTTTATAAAATTCAAAATAATAAAGAACATATATATTCCATGAATGGTTTGTCTATAAACCCTCTCATGTTGTTCTAAGGTCAAACTTTTCTCTGTAAATGGCAGGTAGGAAATATTCTAGGCTTTGCAAGCCATACTATATCTGTCACAACTGAATTCTGCTGCCACTGTAGCATGAAAGCAGTCAAACAACATTCAAGAAACAAACACAGCTTTATTCATGGAAAACCACAATATCAACAAAAAACAATGCTGAATCTCTGCTACCTGAGCAATTGTACATACTGTAAAAATTGTCTTTGATTATGAAAATATGAGCTAAAATATGTTACAAATTGTCATTTATTTGTCAGGTTTAAGGGCTTTTTTTCTAAAGCAAATGTCTAAACAAACAAAAACAACCCTGTTATTAATATCTAACAAAACACAATAAAATGTCATGCAATAAAATGTCATAACCATCCTAGCCAAGTTACCACATGCAAATTTAAGGGTCAAGCACCTCTTTCCTACCTCCCCACTAACCCTCCCACCATTGCTGCCAGGTATATAGAACACTGAACTTATCTCAAAACAGTCAGTAATAAATTTCTTCTGGAATTTGTTATATATGTTCATATGCATAAATATTTTTCCCATATGAGCTTCATGTTTTCCCAATCGCAAATTAATACACCTAGAAGGCAGGGATTTACAGAGAAAATAGGACAGAATATTGAAAACTGGGGTTGTCCCAGAAAATCTGGAACATCTAGTCATGATTTCAATGGACCAATTAAGTTTGGAAAGGACAAAGAATGTAGCTAAATCCTTAGGGTTCTACTTTGATCCTTAGAGAGGCTATTTTAAATGTTCTTTTATGAGATTTTCATAGTATAGTCACTGAGGAGAGAGAATTATTTTCACTTAATTTATTTCAGAATATTTCTACCTACAGCTTTTAATATTTTATCAAGTTACTCTTTCTTTTTTTTTTTTTTCTTTTTTTTTTTTTTTTGAGATGGAGTCTTTCTCTGTCACCCAGGCTGGAGTGCAGTGGTGCCATCTCATCTCGGCTCACTGCAAGCTCCGGCTCCCGGGTTCACGCCATTCTCCTGCCTCGGCCTCCCAAGTAGCTGGGACTACAGGTGCCCACCATCACACCTGGCTCATTTTTCTATTTTCAGTAGGGACAGTGTTTCACCATGTTAGCCAGGATGGTCTCGATCTCCTGACCTTGTGATCCACCCGCCTCAGCCTCCCAAAGTGCTGGGATTACAGGCGTGAGCCACCGCGCCCGGTCTCAACTTACTCTTTTCAAAAAAAATTGTTTATCTTCATTTTCCATTTTAACTTCTCTTTTCAGTTTCAGGTTTGTTGAGTATGTTTGATTCTATCTCTCTTTATAATCTTTAAAATTTATCTAAATATACCTTTTCCTTTTCTTTCCCATATCCCAGTATGACTACTTTCTTTACTGTTTTAAATTAAGAGTCAAGATTAACATTATAAACTGAATTTATATGTCATACTTTTTATAACTCTAAAAACATTTCCTTTGTTTTATTGTTTTAAATGTAACACAGGCCTTTAGATTTATATAAATAAAATATATTTATGTACAATATATATGTACTATATATGTAAAATATATATGTGTACTGCATATATATATGTAAAATATATATATGTACAAAAATTAGTCTATACCAAGATCAATTTCTTCTACAGACTTTGAATTCCTCTAACCAACAGGCTCATAAAAGGTCATGTCCATTACTCCCGTGGTTATTTGGCTGTCTCCGAGATATTTTGACCCCCTAGTTAGAACCTGTATTTGCTGGTAGAAATAATAAAACTATTCATTTGACAGCTGAGAAAATATAAACCCACTGTGCTGGCTAACCTTTGGGCTCTGTCAGAGAGACAGACACATCTGTCCTAATTAACATTGCACCTGAAAAACAAACCACTGGGTTACGTATATGGTGATATTTGCTTGACTCAAGTATGATTTCCAAATCACTGTCTTCTGGAATCCCACAAATGGCAAACTGATAAAAGAAAGCTTACTGAATGTAGATTCTTTCAGAGGGCTTGAACTGGAGCTGCTGGAGTTATCCGAAATGTCCAATTCATCATCTAGCTCTGAATATATATCTGCACATGAATTAAAAACAATAAAAATGCACATGAGTCTTGAAACAGGAAGGAGTTCAGAATGCATTCATGCTTACACACTGCCACTAGCAGTACCTTTCTCAGTATTTTCCAGGTTGAAGTTATCATCTGACAGGATTTCGTCACAGGCCCTGTCTTCGTCTTTACCATAGGAGGCCTGGAAGCCTTCAGGGGGCAGGTCTGCACTTTCTGAAAGTTCACTTTTCAGGCTGGCTGCCCCACTGCTGCTGCTACTCAAGCTTGCCTTCTCAAAGGTCTCCTGGAAAGAGAAATTCAGGTTTTCATAGCCTCTTTCTCCATCCTTCCTTCTATAGGACCTAAATCTTGTTAGAACATATATTAACTGCTTCAAATATCGATATAAATGTTTGATGCAGAAGAAGCATCAGTAGTTCCACCTACACATCTCTTTCACAATCTGTTCAGTCCATAAATACAGAAAGATGCAAGTCTATAAGCTACATTGGATCAAAAAGGAGGGAGGTGGCAAGAGGGCTCAGTAGAAAAGGCCCATACAACCCAGTGCGGGTTGTGGGGGGAGGAAATTTACTTCTAAGAAATAGACTATATCAATTTAGGAAAAATTTCTCTCCTTTAAGTTTTTTCAAAAATATTTGCTATCAAATCCTCCCAGTACCATAGCAAATAAGCAAGGCTTATTCTCTTCCAAACTTCAGGAAAATTAGTAGCAGACAAAGCCAGGCCATGGAGAGTGAGAGGCAAGGTCTTCCAAAAAAAGAAGGGCTACAGAGAACAGAACTTACAAACCACTTGGGACTCTACACTACTGCCTGGCTTGAACACTCCCTGTAGAACCAGCCACAGTATCCTCCTGAATCCTCCAAAACAGATGGATGCATTTCCATTATGATAGCACTACAAAGTCATCAATCTGGTTGTGTAGTTCCACATTTCCCTCAAGAATAGTATTAGAAAATGCAAAAATTATGTCTCAAGGGTCAATAAAAATAAATTAATTAATTAATGCCACTAATGCTGGAAGTTTTCGTTTTTCTAACAAAAAGACCGTGTGGAAGGAATGACTATGAATCAGTAAAAAATACCACTTGTTTCTTTACCCAAGCAACTCTAAAACCTAAGACGTTCATTGTGTGGGACTATTTGCAGCAAGTGTGAAGAGCCTTCTTAGGCTGTGGGGCTAAACAGTGCTGACAAAGCAAAGCTACAGAACAGGTAGACAAAAAGACAAAGAAAGACCATGACGGAGGAAAGGATAACAGGCAGAGAGTGTGAGAAGAAAGAAAAAGGTGCATTTATTGAAGGGGAAAGAATTCCCTCTATGAATTGCGTACAAGATGATTTACTCGCAAATTACCTAGCACTTCTTGACTAAAAGGCCCCAATGATGCCCACTTGAGAGACAGACTTATTTTATTTCAGATGTATGTGCTTTTTATTTTTTTCCTACAGTTAAAATGACACAGCTTCAAGGCACAGGTTTCTAAAAACTCCGTAATAATAGAATTTGCAGATGAAGTAAACCTAAGTTCTTAGGGATAACTAGAGTCAGAAGTAAACCTCTAAAAGCTTTCATATGTTTATGTTCTGTAGGTAAGATGAAAAGATTTAAAAAATATTAAAAACATTTGTGCATTGCAAACTGTCTGATCAATTGCTGTTTAAACTTTCTTTTCCCTGAGATTCTTTTCAGTGATTCTTCAAAGTTTCACCAAGCTCCTTGTTTTCTTGAAGTTAATTTGTAGGTGAAGGAGTATTTTAACTTTGATTTTCCATAATTAGTACATCAAATGTTCAAATGTGGTTTTATGACTTTGAGGTGCTAATTTCTGCTTCTGAGGTCCACCCTGGTTGGCTAACTTACAACCTGAGATGGGAAATGCTTTGGCCACTCTCCGGCAAAAGATACGTGCTACTCAGAAATTTTTCCAATGCCTAAGGCTAGTATGGGGCCTTTAAGGCCAGCCTCAGCTCTGCCACACTCAACCCCTGATACCAAATCCAGGAGCTCTTTCTAAGGCTCAAAACTTTATTGCAAAACCAACTCAACTTCTTCCATGCCTTCCTCTTTTCTTGGTCCCAAACCACAAAACCCTTCTTCCTCTAACTATCCTCCACTGAAGTCATTAGAAATTTGCATAGAAATAAAAACCCAATTCAAGGCCTTTTCCTTTTTATGACCTTTTTTATTTGAAGTAAATCATCTTCTACCCTATCCTGAAGACCACAACGGGCATCTGCAACCTTTTAAGGGCTTTACACCCAAGATATGTCAATGTTACCAAGGCTAAAAAAGATGAAGGAGAATTTTTGAATTGAGAAAAGTTTTTATTCTATCGATGCAATTAAGACACTGGAATTCAAATATCTCTAAAACTAGCAAAACTTTAACAAAGGCTTCATTTCTCTTAAGAACAGTCATGGATAAAACATCAGAGGAAAACATTTTTCTTTGAACATATGAAGAGTCAGGAGAAGCTGGAGTCCCCGCTGAAAAAGGCAATTCGAGACTTAAGGAGGCTGGACTTGCAACCAAAACCCAAGAACCAGTCGGGTCATAAATCAATAGTCACTTGTAACTGCCAAAATTGCATCCATGGGTAATAGACTGTTTGCATAAATTCTGATAAAGGGAAATTTACAATCTGAGAGAGATGCTTTTTCAGACTCTGTATGCATAAAAATATGATAATATAGAATGGATAGTTTTGATTTAAAATTTGTATTTCTAGACAGGGCGTGGTCGCTCACGCTTGTAATCCCAGTACTTTGGGAGGCCCAGGCAGACAGATCACGAGGTCAGGAGATCAAGACTATCCTGGGTAACATGGTGAAACCCTGTCTCCACTAAAAAATACAAAAAAAACTAGCTGGGCATGGTGGTGGGCACCTGTAGTCCCAGCTACTCGGGAGGCTGAAGCAGGAGAATGGAGTGAACCCAGGAGGCGGAGCTTGCAGTGAGCGGAGATTGTGCCACTGCACTCCCGCCTGGGTGACAGATAAAGACTCCATCTCAAAAAAAATAAAAATAAAAATAAATTATTTTTCTATAACAATCCCTTGCAGCAGTTTTTTCTTCAAAAAAATTGATATAATTTTTGACCTTGCCATAAACCATATGCCACACATTTTCCCTACTGTGATTTCTGGAGTTTTTCATTGTGAGTATTTGAGTATCCATCTCTTTATAAAATTGTTCCTTGAAGAACTAGGGGCACTTTAGTCCCTTTTACATCCTTTAGTGCTTTGCACAATGCCTTACACATTGCAAAGGCTCAATAAATAGTTGAGCCATTAAGTTGTCCTTGGAAGACACATCCAGCAAGTACATTAAGCTATTAAAGGGATTTAGGCAAGAAAAAAGATAAAGCTTTTGGGGACAGAATTTGGCTGCTATCATCTTTTTCACTTTCTAATTACTAAGATTTTTCAAGGAGTAGGAGAGGGAGTTAACTAGATATTTTTGGCATCTGCATGCATCTGTCCTGGGAATGGATAGACACATTCTGGATATCAATACGGCAGCAAGGAGAATACAATGCAAATCAGACAATAAAATTATCACTGATATGGAAATCAGCACCATTACAGAAGATGCTTCCTGTCACCACGCTAGTATAGGCACAATTATGTTTAGCTCGATTTTGCGCATTATAATGTAATATTTTTATGTGTGCAGCAGATCATAATACATTTTCAGTGGAATAGCAATTCGAACAGTAACAGACTGACATTACCCAAATTAACTGCTACAGTAGGAAAATTAAGGGCATCTATTTTATTAAAATCAGTGCAATTTTTAAAATTGCCAGAATGTTAGTTTTAGAAGGAGAGAGAGAAAGAAAATCAAGAAATAAATGTAAAGGATAACACCAGTTACATCCTATAGATGCTTTACTTTAGAACTAAAAAATGCACTATTTCTTTGTGTTCTGAAATGTTCATATTCTATTAGGTATATTTTTACCCAGTTTTGTTAATAAACTGTACCCTTAAATATCTCCATTTAGTGCTACCAGGTGCTTGAAATTCATCCAGCTGAGGTGATCTTTTATCAGTGGCACACCGCCTTCTATGCTTTTCATGGATGATTGCACAAAGAAAATTCAAACTAGGAGACAGGCCATTGACTGCATACTATTATAAATAAACTCAGTGCCTACATTTTAAGGTATATTTTTAAAAATCAGCCAGTGTGGTCAGATGATTAAGGAACCTTGTGGACTAGACCACAGCTGAGTGAAATGTTCACTTTAGTGGTGAGATAGGAACCTTTTCTCCAGGCCTCCCTACGGAAGACTTGGCTTTGCCACATCAGAGAGGTGGGCTGATAAAATAAGCCTGGTCTCCACTCCCAACTCAGTGGTAGAGGGAAATCTTTCAATCTTTGATCCTGAAAGTTAGTTTTGTTTATTTTTTAGAAATAAGGTCTCATTATGTTGCCCAGGCTGGTCTCGAACTTCTGGGTTTAAGGGATCATCCTGCCTGGGTCTTCGGAGTAGCTGGAAATATAGAGGCACAGCACTGTGTCCAGCTTTCCCAAAATGGTTTGGATGATAACATCGTCTATTTTCATCAAGGAATCTTGAAGAATTTCCCTTCCCCCATTCTCCATATACAGTTAAGAGAGCAATAGTTAAACCAGAAAAACTGGTGTTTTGGGACCCTAAAAATAACTGACTTATATGGATTATATAATAAAGAAAATATTCTTTTTAGGTTGGATCTTATTTATTTTGGACTTCTTAAATATTTATACAAAGCTAAAAATGTTACTGTCATGACATAATTATCTCATTATTATGATACTATCTTAATTAGAACTTCTTAAAAGCACTATTACATATTAATGAATTAGGGAATTAAATTAATTAATTAAATAAATTAGGGAATAAATTGGTCATTACAATTCATTCTAAAAATCCAGTATCAAATTTATTATGGCTAAAAATGTTTCACTGTTTTCCCATAACTAACCTAGTACCATATCAGAAATGAAAGGATTTTCTATCACTTTTAACTCAAATACAGGTTTTCTACAAGGAATAATACTAACAAAGAGGAGAAGAAAAGCAATGTCATAATCTGAAATTATCGTATGTTAAGAATACAGAAGATCTGGTCCATCACAACAATACTGACCACCATGTTTTTCCAAGACGGCAGACTGACATGCCAATAGAACTAAATGTATATACGAATATATTCAAAAGCATTACAAACGAGGCCAGAATCAGGTAATTCTACTTAACATTTAAAAGAAACAATGGGGGCTGGGAGTGGTGGTTCACACTTGTAACCCTAGCACTTCAGGAGGCTGAGGCAGACAGATTATTTGAGGTTAGGAGTTTGAGACCAGTCTGGCCAACAAGGTGAAACCTGGTCTCTACTAAAAATGCAAAAATGTGCCAGACATGGTGGCAGGCACCTGTAATCTCAGGTACTCGGGAGGCTGAGGCATGAGAATTGCTTAAACCTGGAAGGCGGAGGTTGCAGTGAGCTGAGATCATACTACTGCATTCCAGCCTTATTGAGCAAGACTGTGTCTCAAGAAGAAAAAAAAAAAAAGGCCAGGCGCAGTGGCTCATCACGCCTACAATCTTGAACTTCGGGAGGCCGAGGCGGGTGGATCACGAGGTCAGGAGATTGAGACTATCCTGGCTAACACGGTGAAACCCCATCTCTACTAAAAACACAAAAAAATTAGCCGGGCGTGGTGGCAGGCGCCTGTAGTCCCAGCTATTCGGGAGACTGAGGCAGGAGAAGGGCGTGAACCCGGGAGGTGGAGCTTGCAGTGAGCTGAGATGGTGCCACTGCACTCCAGCCTGGGCGACAGAGTGAGACTCCTTCTCACAAAAAGAAAAAAGAAAAAAAGAAAGAAACAATGGGCCAGGCATGGTGGCTCATGCCTGTAATCCCAGCACTTTGGGAGGCCAAAAGTGGACCGATTATTTGAGGTCAGGAGTTTGAGACCAGCCTGGCCAAATGGTGAAACCAGTCTCTACTAAAAATATAAAAATTAGACAGGCATGGTGGTGGGTGCCTGTAATCTCAGCTATTCAGGAGGCTGAAGCAGGAGAACTGCTTGAACCTGGGAGGTGGAGGTTGCAGTGAGCCAAGATTACTCCATCCTGGGTGACACAGTGAGACTGTGTCTCAAAAAAAAAAGAAAAAAAGAAAAGAAAAGAAAGAAAGAAGGGAAGGGAAGGGAAGGGGAAGGGGAAAGGGAAGGGGAAGGGGAAGGGTAAGAGGAGAAACAATATACAGAGAGCGATCAAGTGGGTGGGTTTTAAGCAATGTTTTGTTTCTCAAAAAAGAAAAAATGCCATTGAAATTTACCAATGCTTAAGGAATTAAAGAGTATGGACATTAGTGGTTATCAACAGGAATGAAATGCACAAATTAGAAACTCATTGACTGTTTCATTTTTAACCGCTACGTAAGAAAAGGTCTAGTTCTTGTTAAACTGCACATTTTGCACGTTGTCAAAATTTCAAACTGATTAATTGCCAGTAGAGAAAAGAATTAAAAGTCAAGAAAAAGAGTCAACGTTGTCTTCATTGTCTTTTGCTTGGCCCACTGCAATCTCTTTTATTTATTTATTTATTTTTGAAACGGAGTCTCACTCTGTCGCCCAGGCTGGAGTGCAGTGGCGCCATCTCCGCTCACTGCAAGCTCCGCCTCCCAGGTTCACGCCATTCTCCTGCCTCAGCCTCCCAAGTAGCTGGGACTACAGGCGCCCGCCACCACGCC